>NW_027675481.1:542500-560000 GCF_965601325.2 Salmo salar
GTGTGTTGTCGGTGTGTGTGTGTGTGTCTTGTCAGTGTGTGCGTGTGTGTGTTGTCGGTGTGTGTGTGTTTATGTGTTGTCGGTGTGTGTGTGTGTGTGTGTGTTGTCGGTGTGTGTGTGTTGTTGTCGGTGTGTGTGTGTGTGTTGTCGGTGTGTGTGTGTGTGTGTGTGTGTGTGTGTGTGTCGGTGTGTGTGTGTGTGTGTGTGTGTGTGTGTTGTCGGTGTGTGTGTGTGTGTGTTGTCGGTGTGTGTGTGTGTTGTGTGTGTGTGTGTTGTCGGTGTGTGTGTGTGTGTGTTGTCGGTGTGTGTGTGTGTGTGTTGTCGTGTGTGTGTGTGTGTGTGTGTGTGTGTGTGTTGTCGGTGTGTGTGTGTGTGTGTTGTCGGTGTGTGTGTGTGTGTGTTGTCGGTGTGTGTGTGTGTGTGTTGTCGGTGTGTGTGTGTGTTGTCGGTGTGTGTGTGTGTGTGTTGTCGGTGTGTGTGTGTGTGTGTGTGTGTTGTCGGTGTGTGTGTGTGTGTTGTGAGTGTGTGTGTTGTCGGTGTGTGTGTGTGTGTGTTGTCGGTGTGTGTGTGTGTACTGTCGGTGTGTGTGTGTGTGTGTTGTCGGTGTGTGTGTGTGTGTGTGTTGTCGGTGTGTGTGTTGTGTGTGTGTGTGTTGTCGGTGTGTGTGTGTGTTGTCGGTGTGTGTGTGTGTGTGTTGTCGGTGTGTGTGTGTGTGTGTGTGTGTTGTCGGTGTGTGTGTGTGTGTTGTCGGTGTGTGTGTGTGTGTGTTGTCGGTGGTGTGTGTGTGTGTGTTGTCGGTGTGTGTGTGTGTGTGTTGTCGTGTGTGTGTGTGTGTGTGTGTGTGTGTGTGTTGTCGGTGTGTGTGTGTGTGTGTTGTCGGTGTGTGTGTGTGTGTGTTGTCGGTGTGTGTGTGTGTGTGTGTTGTCGGTGTGTGTGTGTGTTGTCGTGTGTGTGTGTGTGTGTGTGTTGTCGGTGTGTGTGTGTGTGTTGTGAGTGTGTGTGTTGTCGGTGTGTGTGTGTGTGTGTTGTCGGTGTGTGTGTGTGTACTGTCGGTGTGTGTGTGTGTGTGTTGTCGGTGTGTGTGTGTGTGTGTGTTGTCGGTGTGTGTGTTGTGTGTGTGTGTGTTGTCGGTGTGTGTGTGTGTGTGTTGTCGGTGTGTGTGTGTGTGTGTTGTCGGTGTGTGTGTGTGTGTGTGTGTGTGTGTTGTCGGTGTGTGTGTGTGTGTTGTCGGTGTGTGTGTGTGTGTGTTGTCGGTGGTGTGTGTGTGTGTGTTGTCGGTGTGTGTGTGTGTGTGTGTTGTCGGTGTGTGTGTGTGTGTGTTGTCGGTGTGTGTGTGTGTGTGTTGTCGGTGTGTGTGTGTGTGTGTGTGTGTGTTGTCGGTGTGTGTGTGTGTTGTGTGTGTGTGTGTTGTCGGTGTGTGTGTGTGTGTGTTGTCGGTGTGTGTGTGTGTGTGTTGTCGGTGTGTGTGTGTGTGTTGTCGGTGTGTGTGTGTGTGTTGTCGGTGTGTGTGTGTGTGTGTGTGTGTTGTCGGTGTGTGTGTGTTGTCGGTGTGTTGTCGGTGTGTGTGTGTGTGTGTGTTGTCGGTGTGTGTGTGTGTGTTGTCGGTGTGTGTGTGTGTGTGTTTGTGTTGTCGGTGTGTGTGTGTGTTGTGTGTGTGTGTGTGTTGTCGGTGTGTGTGTGTGTGTGTTGTCGGTGTGTGTGTGTGTGTGTGTGTGTCTTGTCGGTGTGTGTGTGTTGTCGTTGTGTGTGTGTGTGTGTGTGTTGTCGGTGTGTGTGTGTGTGTGTGTTGTCGGTGTGTGTGTGTGTTGTCGGTGTGTGTGTGTGTGTGTTGTGGGTGTGTTTGTGCGTGTTGTTGGTGTGTGTGTGTGTGTGTGTGTGTGTTGTCGGTGTGTGTGTGTGTGTTGTCGGTGTGTGTGTGTGTGTGTTGTCGGTGTGTGTGTGTGTTGTCGGTGTGTGTGTGTGTGTTGTCGGTGTGTGTGTGTGTGTGTGTGTGTGTGTATGTGTGTGTGTGTGTGTGTGTGTTGTCGGTGTGTGTGTGAGTGTGTGTTGTCGGTGTGTGTGTGTGTGTGTTGTCAGTGTGTGTGTGTGTGTGTTGTCGGTGTGTGTGTGTGTGTGTGTGTTGTCGGTGTGTGTGTGTGTGTGTGTGTTGTCGGTGTGTGTGTGTTGTCGTAGTGTGTGTGTGTGTGTTGTCGGTGTGTGTGTGTGTGTGTTGTCGGTGTGTGTGTGTGTGTGTGTGTGTGTGTGTGTGTGTTGTGTGTGTGTGTGTTGTTGGTGTGTGTGTGTGTTGTCGGTGTGTGTGTGTGTTGTCTGTGTGTGTGTGTTGTCGGTGTGTGTGTGTGTGTTGTCGGTGTGTGTGTGTGTGTTGTCAGTGTGTGTGTGTGTGTTGTCGGTGTGTGTGTGTGTGTGTGTGTTGTCGGTGTGTGTGTGTGTCTGTGTTGTCGGTGTGTGTGTGTGTGTGTTGTCGGTGTGTGTGTGTGTGTGTTGTCTGTGTGTGTGTGTTGTCGGTGTGTGTGTGTGTTGTCGGTGTGTGTGTGTGTGTGTGTTGTCGGTGTGTGTGTGTGTGTTGTCAGTGTGTGTGTGTGTGTTGTCGGTGTGTGTGTGTGTGTGTGTTGTCGGTGTGTGTGTGTGTGTGTTGTCAGTGTGTGTGAGTGTGTGGTAGGTGTGTGTGTGTGTGTTGTCGGCGTGTGTGTGTGTGTGTTGTCGGTGTGTGTGTGTGTGTGTGTGTGTGTGTGTGTGTTGTGTGTGTGTGTGTTGTTGGTGTGTGTGTGTGTGTGTTGTCGGTGTGTGTGTGTGTGTGTGTTGTCTGTGTGTGTGTGTTGTCGGTGTGTGTGTGTGTGTTGTCGGTGTGTGTGTGTGTGTGTGTTGTCAGTGTGTGTGTGTGTGTTGTCGGTGTGTGTGTGTGTGTGTGTGTGTGTGTTGTCGGTGTGTGTGTGTGTCTGTGTTGTCGGTGTGTGTGTGTGTGTGTTGTCGGTGTGTGTGTGTGTGTGTTGTCTGTGTGTGTGTGTTGTCGGTGTGTGTGTGTGTTGTCGGTGTGTGTGTGTGTGTGTGTGTGTTGTCGGTGTGTGTGTGTGTGTTGTCAGTGTGTGTGTGTGTGTTGTCGGTGTGTGTGTGTGTGTGTTGTCGGTGTGTGTGTGTGTGTGTTGTCGGTGTGTGTGAGTGTGTTGCTGGTGTGTGTGTGTGTTGTCGGTGTGTGTGTGTGTCTGTGTTGTCGGTGTGTGTGTGTGTGTGTTGTCGGTGTGTGTGTGTGTGTGTTGTCTGTGTGTGTGTGTTGTCGGTGTGTGTGTGTGTTGTCGGTGTGTGTGTGTGTGTGTGTGTTGTCGGTGTGTGTGTGTGTGTTGTCAGTGTGTGTGTGTGTGTTGTCGGTGTGTGTGTGTGTGTGTGTTGTCGGTGTGTGTGTGTGTGTGTTGTCGGTGTGTGTGAGTGTGTTGCTGGTGTGTGTGTGTGTGTGTGTTGTCGGTGTGTGTGTGTGTGTTGTCGGTGTGTGTGTGTGTGTGTTGTCGGTGTGTGTGTGTGTGTGTGTTGTCAGTGTGTGTGTGTGTGTGTTGTCGGTGTGTGTGTGTGTGTGTTGTCGTTGTGTGTGTGTGTGTTGTCGGGTGTGTGTGTGTGTGTGTGTGTGTGTTGTCGGTGTGTGTGTGTGTGTTGTCGGTGTGTGTGTGTGTGTGTGTCGGTGTGTGTGTGTGTGTCTTGTCAGTGTGTGTGTGTGTGTGTTATCGGTGTGTGTGTGTGTGTGTTGTCGGTGTGTGTGTGTGTGTGTGTGTGTGTGTTGTCGGTGTGTGTGTGTGTGTGTGTGTTGTCGGTGTGTGTGTGTGTGTGTGTTGTCGGTGTGTGTGTGTGTTGTGTGTGTGTGTGTTGTCGGTGTGTGTGTGTGTGTGTTGTCGGTGTGTGTGTGTGTGTGTTGTCGGTGTGTGTGTGTGTGTGTGTGTTGTCGGTGTGTGTGTGTGTGTTGTCGGTGTGTGTGTGTGTGTGTTGTCGGTGTGTGTGTGTGTGTGTTGTCGGTGTGTGTGTGTGTGTGTGTGTGTGTGTGTGTTGTCGGTGTGTGTGTGTGTTGTGTGTGTGTGTGTTGTCGTGTGTGTGTGTGTGTGTGTGTGTGTCGGTGTGTGGTGTGTGTGTGTGTTGTCGGTGTGTGTGTGTGTGTGTTGTCGGTGTGTGTGTGTGTGTGTGTGTGTGTGTGTGTGTGTGTTGTCGGTGTGTGTGTGTGTGTTGTCGGTGTGTGTGTGTGTGTGTGTGTGGTGTGTGTGTGTGTGTGTGTTGTCGGTGTGTGTGTGTGTGTGTGTTGTCGGTGTGTGTGTGTGTGTGTTGTCGTGTGTGTGTGTGTTGTGTGTGTGTGTGTGTTGTCGGTGTGTGTGTGTGTGTGTTGTCGGTGTGTGTGTGTGTTGTCGGTGTGTGTGTGTGTGTGTGTGTTGTCGGTGTGTGTGTGTGTTGTCGGTGTGTGTGTGTGTGTGTTGTCGGTGTGTGTGTGTGTGTGTGTGTGTGTTGTCTGTGTGTGTGTGTGTGTTGTGAGTGTGTGTGTTGTCGGTGTGTGTGTGTGTGTGTTGTCGGTGTGTGTGTGTGTACTGTCGGTGTGTGTGTGTGTGTGTTGTCGGTGTGTGTGTGTGTGTGTTGTCGGTGTGTGTGTGTGTGTGTTGTCGGTGTGTGTGTGTGTGTGTGTGTGTGTGTTGTCGGTGTGTGTGTGTGTGTGTGTGTGTGTTGTCGGTGTGTGTGTGTGTTGTGTGTGTGTGTGTTGTCGGTGTGTGTGTGTGTGTGTTGTCGGTGTGTGTGTGTGTGTGTTGTCGGTGTGTGTGTGTGTGTGTGTTGTCGGTGTGTGTGTGTGTGTTGTCGGTGTGTGTGTGTGTGTGTGTGTGTTGTCGGTGTGTGTGTGTTGTCGGTGTGTTGTCGGTGTGTGTGTGTGTGTGTGTTGTCGGTGTGTGTGTGTGTGTTGTCGGTGTGTGTGTGTGTGTGTTGTCGGTGTGTGTGTGTGTGTGTGTGTGTGTGTGTTGTCGGTGTGTGTGTGTTGTCGTTGTGTGTGTGTGTGTGTGTGTTGTCGGTGTGTGTGTGTTGTCGGTGTGTGTGTGTGTTGTCGGTGTGTGTGTGTGTGTGTTGTGGGTGTGTTTGTGTGTGTTGTTGGTGTGTGTGTGTGTGTGTGTGTGTGTTGTCGGTGTGTGTGTGTGTGTTGTCGGTGTGTGTGTGTGTGTGTTGTCGGTGTGTGTGTGTGTGTGTTGTCGGTGTGTGTGTGTGTGTTGTCGGTGTGTGTGTGTGTGTGTGTGTGTGTGTGTGTGTGTGTTGTCGGTGTGTGTGTGAGTGTGTGTTGTCGGTGTGTGTGTGTGTGTGTGTTGTCGGTGTGTGTGTTGTGTGTGTTGTCGGTGTGTGTGTGTTGTCGTAGTGTGTGTGTGTGTGTTGTCGGTGTGTGTGTGTGTGTGTTGTCGGTGTGTGTGTGTGTGTGTGTGTGTGTGTGTGTGTGTGTGTGTGTTGTGTGTGTGTGTGTTGTTGGTGTGTGTGTGTGTTGTCGGTGTGTGTGTGTGTGTTGTCTGTGTGTGTGTGTTGTCGGTGTGTGTGTGTGTGTTGTCGGTGTGTGTGTGTGTGTGTGTTGTCAGTGTGTGTGTGTGTGTTGTCGGTGTGTGTGTGTGTGTGTGTGTTGTCGGTGTGTGTGTGTGTCTGTGTTGTCGGTGTGTGTGTGTGTGTGTTGTCGGTGTGTGTGTGTGTGTGTGTTGTCTGTGTGTGTGTGTTGTCGGTGTGTGTGTGTGTTGTCGGTGTGTGTGTGTGTGTGTGTGTTGTCGGTGTGTGTGTGTGTGTTGTCAGTGTGTGTGTGTGTGTTGTCGGTGTGTGTATGTGTGTGTGTTGTCGGTGTGTGTGTGTGTGTGTGTTGTCAGTGTGTGTGAGTGTGTGGTAGGTGTGTGTGTGTGTGTTGTCGGCGTGTGTGTGTGTGTGTTGTCGGTGTGTGTGTGTGTGTGTGTGTGTGTGTGTGTGTGTGTGTGTGTGTGTTGTTGGTGTGTGTGTGTGTGTGTTGTCGGTGTGTGTGTGTGTGTGTGTTGTCTGTGTGTGTGTGTTGTCGGTGTGTGTGTGTGTGTTGTCGGTGTGTGTGTGTGTGTGTGTTGTCAGTGTGTGTGTGTGTGTTGTCGGTGTGTGTGTGTGTGTGTGTGTGTGTTGTCGGTGTGTGTGTGTGTCTGTGTTGTCGGTGTGTGTGTGTGTGTGTTGTCGGTGTGTGTGTGTGTGTGTTGTCGTGTGTGTGTGTTGTCGGTGTGTGTGTGTGTTGTCGGTGTGTGTGTGTGTGTGTGTGTGTTGTCGGTGTGTGTGTGTGTGTTGTCAGTGTGTGTGTGTGTGTTGTCGGTGTGTGTGTGTGTGTGTTGTTGTGTGTGTGTGTGTGTGTGTTGTCGGTGTGTGTGTGTGTCTGTGTTGTCGGTGTGTGTGTGTGTGTGTTGTCGGTGTGTGTGTGTGTGTGTTGTCTGTGTGTGTGTGTTGTCGGTGTGTGTGTGTGTTGTCGGTGTGTGTGTGTGTGTGTTGTCGGTGTGTGTGTGTGTGTTGTCAGTGTGTGTGTGTGTGTGTTGTCGGTGTGTGTGTGTGTGTGTGTTGTCGGTGTGTGTGTGTGTGTGTTGTCGGTGTGTGTGAGTGTGTTGCTGGTGTGTGTGTGTGTGTGTGTTGTCGGTGTGTGTGTGTGTGTTGTCGGTGTGTGTGTGTGTGTGTTGTCGGTGTGTGTGTGTGTGTGTGTTGTCAGTGTGTGTGTGTGTGTGTTGTCGGTGTGTGTGTATGTGTGTTGTCGTGTGTGTGTGTGTGTGTTGTCGGTGTGTGTGTGTGTGTGTGTGTGTGTGTTGTCGGTGTGTGTGTGTGTGTTGTAGGTGTGTGTGTGTGTGTTGTCGGTGTGTGTGTGTGTGTGTGTTGTCGGTGTGTGTGTGTGTGTCTTGTCAGTGTGTGTGTGTGTGTGTTATCGGTGTGTGTGTGTTTATGTGTTGTCGGTGTGTGTGTGTGTGTTGTCGGTGTGTGTGTGTGTTGCTGGTGTGTGTGTGTGTTGTCGGTGTGTGTGTGTGTCTGTGTTGTCGGTGTGTGTGTGTGTGTGTGTGTGTGTTGTCGGTGTGTGTGTGTGTGTGTTGTCTGTGTGTGTGTGTTGTCGGTGTGTGTGTGTGTTGTCGGTGTGTGTGTGTGTGTGTGTGTTGTCGGTGTGTGTGTGTGTGTTGTCAGTGTGTGTGTGTGTGTTGTCGGTGTGTGTGTGTGTGTGTGTTGTCGGTGTGTGTGTGTGTGTGTTGTCGGTGTGTGTGAGTGTGTTGCTGGTGTGTGTGTGTGTGTGTGTTGTCGGTGTGTGTGTGTTGTTGGTGTGTGTGTGTGTGTGTTGTCGGTGTGTGTGTGTGTTGTCAGTTTGTGTGTGTGTGTGTTGTCGGTGTGTGTGTGTGTGTGTGTTGTCGTTGTGTGTGTGTGTGTTGTCGGTGTGTGTGTGTGTGTGTGTGTGTGTGTTGTCGGTGTGTGTGTGTGTGTTGTAGGTGTGTGTGTGTGTTGTCGGTGTGTGTGTGTGTGTGTGTTGTCGGTGTGTGTGTGTGTGTCTTGTCAGTGTGTGTGTGTGTGTGTTATCGGTGTGTGTGTGTTTATGTGTTGTCGGTGTGTGTGTGTGTGTTGTCGGTGTGTGTGTGTGTTGTCGTTGTGTGTGTGTGTTGTCGGTGTGTGTGTGTGTGTGTGTGTGTGTGTGTGTGTGTTGTCGGTGTGTGTGTGTGTGTTGTCGGTGTGTGTGTGTGTGTGTGTGTGTGTGTGTGTGTGTCGGTGTGTGTGTGTGTGTGTGTGTTGTCGGTGTGTGTGTGTGTGTGTGTTGTCGGTGTGTGTGTGTGTGTGTTGTGTGTGTGTGTGTTGTCGGTGTGTGTGTGTGTGTGTTGTCGGTGTGTGTGTGTGTGTGTTGTCGGTGTGTGTGTGTGTGTGTGTGTGTGTGTTGTCGGTGTGTGTGTGTGTGTTGTCGGTGTGTGTGTGTGTTGTCGGTGTGTGTGTGTGTGTGTTGTCGGTGTGTGTGTGTGTGTGTGTGTGTGTGTGTGTGTTGTCGGTGTGTGTGTGTGTTGTGTGTGTGTGTGTTGTCGGTGTGTGTGTGTGTGTGTGTGTGTGTGTTGTCGGTGTGTGTGTGTGTGTGTTGTCGGTGTGTGTGTGTGTGTGTTGTCGGTGTGTGTGTGTGTGTTGTCGGTGTGTGTGTGTGTGTGTGTGTGTGTGTGTGTTGTCGGTGTGTGTGTGTGTGTTGTCGGTGTGTGTGTGTGTGTGTTGTCGGTGTGTGTGTGTGTGTTGTCGGTGTGTGTGTGTGTTGTCGGTGTGTGTGTGTGTGTGTTGTCGGTGTGTGTGTGTGTGTTGTCGGTGTGTGTGTGTGTGTGTGTGTGTGTTGTCGGTGTGTGTGTGTGTGTGTTGTCGGTGTGTGTGTGTGTGTGTGTTGTCGGTGTGTGTGTGTTGTCGGTGCGTGTGTGTGTGTTGTCGGTGTGTGTGTGTGTGTGTGTTACTGGAGTGTGTGTGTGTGTTGTCGGTGTGTGTGTGTGTGTGTTGTTGGTGTGTTGTCGGTGTGTGTGTGTGTGTGTTGTCGGTGTGTGTGTGTGTGTTGTCGGTGTGTTTGTGTGTGTGTTGTCGGTGTGTGTGTGTGTTGTCGGTGTGTGTGTGTGTGTGTTGTCGTTGTGTGTGTGTGTGTGTGTGTGTGTGTCTTGTCGGTGTGTGTGTGTTGTCGTTGTGTGTGTGTGTGTTGTCGGTGTGTGTGTGTGTGTTGTTGGTGGGTGTGTGTGTGTGTGTGTGTTGTCGGTGTGTGTGTGTGTGTTGTCGGTGTGTGTGTGTTGTCGGTGTGTGTGTGTGTGTGTGTGTGTGTGTGTGTGTGTGTTGTCGGTGTGTGTGTGTGTGTGTTGTCGGTGTGTGTGTGTGTGATGTCGGTGTGTGTGTGTGTGTGTTGTCGGTGTGTGTGTGTGTTGTCGGTGTGTGTGTGTGTGTGTGTGTGTTGTCGGTGTGTGTGTGTGTGTTGTCGGTGTGTGTGTGTGTGTTGTCGGTGTGTGTGTGTGTGTGTGTTGCCGGTGTGTGTGTGTGTGTCTTGTCAGTGTGTGTGTGTGTGTGTTATCGGTGTGTGTGTGTTTATGTGTTGTCGGTGTGTGTGTGTGTGTTGTCGGTGTGTGTGTGTGTTGTCGGTGTGTGTGTGTGTTGTCGGTGTGTGTGTGTGTGTGTGTGTGTGTGTTGTCGGTGTGTGTGTGTGTGTGTTGTCGGTGTGTGTGTGTGTGTGTGTGTGTGTGTGTTGTCGGTGTGTGTGTGTGTTGTCGGTGTGTGTGTGTGTGTGTGTGTTGTCGGTGTGTGTGTGTGTTGTGTGTGTGTGTGTGTTGTCGGTGTGTGTGTGTGTTGTCGGTGTGTGTGTGTGTGTGTGTTGTCGGTGTGTGTGTGTGTGTGTGTGTGTTGTCGGTGTGTGTGTGTGTGTTGTCGGTGTGTGTGTGTTGTCGGTGTGTGTGTGTGTGTGTTGTCGGTGTGTGTGTGTGTGTGTGTGTGTGTGTGTTGTCGGTGTGTGTGTGTGTTGTGTGTGTGTGTGTTGTCGGTGTGTATGTGTGTGTGTGTGTGTGTTGTCGGTGTGTGTGTGTGTGTGTGTTGTCGGTGTGTGTGTGTGTGTGTTGTCGGTGTGTGTGTGTGTGTGTGTTGTCGGTGTGTGTGTGTGTGTGTTGTCGGTGTGTGTGTGTTGTCGGTGTGTGTGTGTGTGTGTTGTCGGTGTGTGTGTGTGTGTGTTGTCGGTGTGTGTGTGTGTGTGTTGTCAGTGTGTGTGTGTGTGTGTTGTCGTTGTGTGTGTGTGTGTGTGTGTGTGTCTTGTCGGTGTGTGTGTGTGTTGTCGATGTGTGTGTGTGTGTGTGGTAGGTGTGTGTGTGTGTTGTCGGTGTGTGTGTGTGTTGTCGGTGGGTGTGTGTGTTGTCGGTGTGTGTGTGTGTGTTGTCGGTGTGTGTGTGTGTGTTGTTGGTGTGTGTGTGTGTGTGTGTTGTCGGTGTGTGTGTGTGTGTTGTCGGTGTGTGTGTGTTGTCGGTGTGTGTGTGTGTGTGTGTGTGTGTGTGTGTTGTCGGTGTGTGTGTGAGTGTGTGTTGTCGGGGTGTGTGTGTGTGTGTGTGTTGTCGGTGTGTGTGTGTGTGTGTTGTCGGTGTGTGTGTGTGTTGTCGGTGTGTGTGTGTGTTGTGTGTGTGTGTGTTGTCGGTGTGTGTGTGTGTGTGTGTGTTGTCGGTGTGTGTGTGTGTGTGTGTGTTGTCGGTGTGTGTGTGTGTGTGTTGTCGGTGTGTGTGTGTGTGTGTGTTGTCGGTGTGTGTGTGTGTGTGTGTGTGTGTGTGTGTTGTCGGTGTGTGTGTGTGTGTTGTCGGTGTGTGTGTGTGTGTGTTGTCGGTGTGTGTGTGTGTGTGTTGTCGGTGTGTGTGTGTGTTGTCGGTGTGTGTGTGTGTGTGTTGTCGGTGTGTGTGTGTGTGTTGTCGGTGTGTGTGTGTGTGTGTGTGTGTGTGTGTTGTCGGTGTGTGTGTGTGTGTGTGTGTTGTCGGTGTGTGTGTGTGTGTGTGTGTTGTCGGTGTGTGTGTGTTGTCGGTGTGTGTGTGTGTTGTGTGTGTGTGTGTTGTCGGTGTGTGTGTGTGTGTGTGTGTGTGTTGTCGGTGTGTGTGTGTGTGTGTTGTCGGTGTGTGTGTGTGTGTGTTGTCGGTGTGTGTGTGTGTGTGTGTTGTCGGTGTGTGTGTGTGTGTGTGTGTGTGTGTGTGTTGTCGGTGTGTGTGTGTGTGTTGTCGGTGTGTGTGTGTGTGTGTTGTCGGTGTGTGTGTGTGTGTGTTGTCGGTGTGTGTGTGTGTTGTCGGTGTGTGTGTGTGTGTGTTGTCGGTGTGTGTGTGTGTGTTGTCGGTGTGTGTGTGTGTGTGTGTGTGTGTGTTGTCGGTGTGTGTGTGTGTGTGTGTGTTGTCGGTGTGTGTGTGTGTGTGTGTTGTCGGTGTGTGTGTGTTGTCGGTGCGTGTGTGTGTGTTGTCGGTGTGTGTGTGTGTGTGTGTTACTGGAGTGTGTGTGTGTGTTGTCGGTGTGTGTGTGTGTGTGTTGTTGGTGTGTTGTCGGTGTGTGTGTGTGTGTGTTGTCGGTGTGTGTGTGTGTGTTGTCGGTGTGTTTGTGTGTGTGTTGTCGGTGTGTGTGTGTGTTGTCGGTGTGTGTGTGTGTGTGTTGTTGTTGTGTGTGTGTGTGTGTGTGTGTGTGTCTTGTCGGTGTGTGTGTGTTGTCGTTGTGTGTGTGTGTTTTGTCGGTGTGTGTGTGTGTGTTGTTGGTGGGTGTGTGTGTGTGTGTGTGTTGTCGGTGTGTGTGTGTGTGTGTGTGTGTGTGTTGTCGGTGTGTGTGTGAGTGTGTGTTGTCGGGGTGTGTGTGTGTGTGTGTGTTGTCGGTGTGTGTGTGTGTGTGTTGTCGGTGTGTGTGTGTGTTGTCGGTGTGTGTGTGTGTTGTGTGTGTGTGTGTTGTCGGTGTGTGTGTGTGTGTGTGTGTTGTCGGTGTGTGTGTGTGTGTGTTGTCGGTGTGTGTGTGTGTGTTGTCGGTGTGTGTGTGTGTGTGTGTTGTCGGTGTGTGTGTGTGTGTGTGTGTGTGTGTGTGTTGTCGGTGTGTGTGTGTGTGTTGTCGGTGTGTGTGTGTGTGTGTTGTCGGTGTGTGTGTGTGTGTGTGTTGTCGGTGTGTGTGTGTGTTGTCGGTGTGTGTGTGTGTGTGTTGTCGGTGTGTGTGTGTTGTCGGTGTGTGTGTGTGTGTGTGTGTGTGTGTTGTCGGTGTGTGTGTGAGTGTGTGTTGTCGGGGTGTGTGTGTGTGTGTGTGTTGTCGGTGTGTGTGTGTGTGTGTTGTCGGTGTGTGTGTGTGTTGTCGGTGTGTGTGTGTGTTGTGTGTGTGTGTGTTGTCGGTGTGTGTGTGTGTGTGTGTGTGTGTTGTCGGTGTGTGTGTGTGTGTGTTGTCGGTGTGTGTGTGTGTGTGTTGTCGGTGTGTGTGTGTGTGTGTGTTGTCGGTGTGTGTGTGTGTGTGTGTGTGTGTGTGTGTTGTCGGTGTGTGTGTGTGTGTTGTCGGTGTGTGTGTGTGTGTGTTGTCGGTGTGTGTGTGTGTGTGTTGTCGGTGTGTGTGTGTGTTGTCGGTGTGTGTGTGTGTGTGTTGTCGGTGTGTGTGTGTGTGTTGTCGGTGTGTGTGTGTGTGTGTGTGTGTTGTCGGTGTGTGTGTGTGTGTGTGTGTTGTCGGTGTGTGTGTGTGTGTGTTGTCGGTGTGTGTGTGTTGTCGGTGTGTGTGTGTGTTGTGTGTGTGTGTGTTGTCGGTGTGTGTGTGTGTGTGTGTGTGTGTTGTCGGTGTGTGTGTGTGTGTGTTGTCGGTGTGTGTGTGTGTGTGTTGTCGGTGTGTGTGTGTGTGTGTGTTGTCGGTGTGTGTGTGTGTGTGTGTGTGTGTGTGTTGTCGGTGTGTGTGTGTGTGTTGTCGGTGTGTGTGTGTGTGTGTTGTCGGTGTGTGTGTGTGTGTGTGTTGTCGGTGTGTGTTTGTGTTGTCGGTGTGTGTGTGTGTGTGTTGTCGGTGTGTGTGTGTGTGTTGTCGGTGTGTGTGTGTGTGTGTGTGTGTGTGTTGTCGGTGTGTGTGTGTGTGTGTGTGTTGTCGGTGTGTGTGTGTGTGTGTGTTGTCGGTGTGTGTGTGTTGTCGGTGCGTGTGTGTGTGTTGTCGGTGTGTGTGTGTGTGTGTGTTACTGGAGTGTGTGTGTGTGTTGTCGGTGTGTGTGTGTGTGTGTTGTTGGTGTGTTGTCGGTGTGTGTGTGTGTGTGTTGTCGGTGTGTGTGTGTGTGTTGTCGGTGTGTTTGTGTGTGTGTTGTCGGTGTGTGTGTGTGTTGTCGGTGTGTGTGTGTGTTGTCGTTGTGTGTGTGTGTGTGTGTGTGTGTCTTGTCGGTGTGTGTGTGTTGTCGTTGTGTGTGTGTGTGTTGTCGGTGTGTGTGTGTGTGTTGTTGGTGGGTGTGTGTGTGTGTGTGTGTTGTCGGTGTGTGTGTGTGTGTTGTCGGTGTGTGTGTGTTGTCGGTGTGTGTGTGTGTGTGTGTGTGTGTGTGTGTGTTGTCGGTGTGTGTGTGTGTGTGTTGTCGGTGTGTGTGTGTGTGTTGTCGGTGTGTGTGTGTGTTGTCGGTGTGTGTGTGTGTGTGTGTGTGTTGTCGGTGTGTGTGTGTGTGTTGTCGGTGTGTGTGTGTGTGTTGTCGGTGTGTGTGTGTGTGTGTGTTGCCGGTGTGTGTGTGTGTGTCTTGTCAGTGTGTGTGTGTGTGTGTTATCGGTGTGTGTGTGTTTATGTGTTGTCGGTGTGTGTGTGTGTGTTGTCGGTGTGTGTGTGTGTGTTGTCGGTGTGTGTGTGTGTTGTCGGTGTGTGTGTGTGTTGTCGGTGTGTGTGTGTGTGTGTTGTCGGTGTGTGTGTGTGTGTGTGTGTGTGTGTGTTGTCGGTGTGTGTGTGTGTTGTCGGTGTGTGTGTGTGTGTGTGTGTGTTGTCGGTGTGTGTGTGTGTTGTGTGTGTGTGTGTGTTGTCGGTGTGTGTGTGTGTTGTCGGTGTGTGTGTGTGTGTGTGTTGTCGGTGTGTGTGTGTGTGTGTGTGTGTTGTCGGTGTGTGTGTGTGTGTTGTCGGTGTGTGTGTGTTGTCGGTGTGTGTGTGTGTGTGTTGTCGGTGTGTGTGTGTGTGTGTGTGTTGTCGGTGTGTGTGTGTGTTGTCGGTGTGTGTGTGTGTGTGTTGTCGGTGTGTGTGTGTGTGTGTTGTCGGTGTGTGTGTGTGTGTTGTGAGTGTGTGTGTTGTCGGTGTGTGTGTGTGTGTGTTGTCGGTGTGTGTGTGTGTACTGTCGGTGTGTGTGTGTGTGTGTTGTCGGTGTGTGTGTGTGTGTGTGTTGTCGGTGTGTGTGTTGTGTGTGTGTGTGTTGTCGGTGTGTGTGTGTGTGTGTTGTCGGTGTGTGTGTGTGTGTGTTGTCGGTGTGTGTGTGTGTGTGTGTGTGTGTGTTGTCGGTGTGTGTGTGTGTGTTGTCGGTGTGTGTGTGTGTGTGTTGTCGGTGGTGTGTGTGTGTGTGTTGTCGGTGTGTGTGTGTGTGTGTTGTCGTGTGTGTGTGTGTTGTGTGTGTGTGTGTGTTGTCGGTGTGTGTGTGTGTGTGTTGTCGGTGTGTGTGTGTGTGTGTTGTCGGTGTGTGTGTGTGTGTGTGTTGTCGGTGTGTGTGTGTGTTGTCGGTGTGTGTGTGTGTGTGTGTTGTCGGTGTGTGTGTGTGTGTTGTGAGTGTGTGTGTTGTCGGTGTGTGTGTGTGTGTGTTGTCGGTGTGTGTGTGTGTACTGTCGGTGTGTGTGTGTGTGTGTTGTCGGTGTGTGTGTGTGTGTGTGTTGTCGGTGTGTGTGTGTGTGTGTGTGTGTTGTCGGTGTGTGTGTGTGTGTGTTGTCGGTGTGTGTGTGTGTGTGTTGTCGGTGTGTGTGTGTGTGTGTGTGTGTGTGTTGTCGGTGTGTGTGTGTGTGTTGTCGGTGTGTGTGTGTGTGTGTTGTCGGTGGTGTGTGTGTGTGTGTTGTCGGTGTGTGTGTGTGTGTGTGTTGTCGGTGTGTGTGTGTGTGTGTTGTCGGTGTGTGTGTGTGTGTGTTGTCGGTGTGTGGTGTGTGTGTGTGTGTGTGTTGTCGGTGTGTGTGTGTGTGTGTCGGGTGTGTGTGTGTGTTGTCGGTGTGTGTGTGTGTGTGTTGTCGGTGTGTGTGTGTGTTGTCGGTGTGTGTGTGTGTGTGTCGGTGTGTGTGTGTGTGTGTGTGTGTTGTCGGTGTGTGTGTGTGTGGTGTGTTGTCGGTGTGTGTGTGTGTGTGTTGTCGGTGTGTGTGTGTGTGTTGTCGGTGTGTGTGTGTGTGTGTGTGGTGTGTGTGTGTGTGTGTGTGTGTGTGTGTGTGTTGTCGGTGTGTGTGTGTGTTGTCGGTGTGTGTGTGTGTGTGTTGTCGGTGTGTGTGTGTGTGTGTGTGTGTCGTGTGTGTGTGTGTGTTGTCGTTGTGTGTGTGTGTGTGTGTGTTGTGTGTGTGTGTGTGTGTGTGTTGTCGGTGTGTGTGTGTGTGTGTGTGTGTGTGTGTGTGTGTGTGTGTGTGTGTGTGTGTGTTGTCGTGTGTGTGTGTGTGTGTTGTCGGTGTGTGTGTGTGTGTGTTGTCGGTGTGTGTGTGTTGTGTTGTCGGTGTGTGTGTGTGTGTTGTCGGTGTGTGTGTGTGTTGTCGGTGTGTGTGTGTGTGTGTGGTGTGTGTGTGTGTGTGTGTGTGTGTGTTGTCGGTGTGTGTGTGTGTGTTGTCGGTGTGTGTGTGTGTGTGTGTGTGTGTGTGTGTTGTCGTGTGTGTGTGTGTGTGTGTGTGTTGTCGGTGTGTGTGTGTGTGTGTGTTGTCGTGTGTGTGTGTGTGTGTGTGTGTGTGTGTGTTGTCGGTGTGTGTGTGTGTGTGTTGTCGGTGTGTGTGTGTGTGTGTGTCGGTGTGTGTGTGTGTGTGTGTGTGTGTGTTGTCGGTGTGTGTGTGTGTGTTGTCGGTGTGTGTGTGTGTTGTCGGTGTGTGTGTGTGTGTGTTGTCGGTGTGTGTGTGTGTGTGTGTGTGTGTGTGTGTGTTGTCGTGTGTGTGTGTGTGTGTGTGTGTGTGTTGTCGGTGTGTGTGTGTGTTGTCGGTGTGTGTGTGTGTGTGTGTGTGTCGGTGTGTGTGTGTGTGTGTTGTCGGTGTGTGTGTGTGTGTTGTCGGTGTGTGTGTGTGTGTGGTGTGTGTGTGTGTGTGTTGTCGGTGTGTGTGTGTGTGTTGTCGGTGTGTGTGTGTGTGTGTTGTCGGTGTGTGTGTGTGTGTTGTCGGTGTGTGTGTGTGTTGTCGGTGTGTGTGTGTGTGTGTTGTCGGTGTGTGTGTGTGTGTTGTCGTGTGTGTGTGTGTGTGTGTGTGTGTTGTCGGTGTGTGTGTGTGTGTGTTGTCGGTGTGTGTGTGTGTGTGTGTTGTCGGTGTGTGTGTGTTGTCGGTGTGTGTGTGTGTGTTGTCGGTGTGTGTGTGTGTGTGTGTTCTGGTGTGTGTGTGTGTGTTGTCGGTGTGTGTGTGTGTGTGTTGTTGGTGTGTTGTCGGTGTGTGTGTGTGTGTGTTGTCGGTGTGTGTGTGTGTGTTGTCGGTGTGTGTGTGTGTGTGTTGTCGGTGTGTGTGTGTGTTGTCGGTGTGTGTGTGTGTGTGTTGTCGTTGTGTGTGTGTGTGTGTGTGTGTGTGTCTTGTCGGTGTGTGTGTGTGTGTCGTTGTGTGTGTGTGTGTTGTCGGTGTGTGTGTGTGTGTTGTTGGTGGTGTGTGTGTGTGTGTGTGTTGTCGGTGTGTGTGTGTGTGTTGTCGGTGTGTGTGTGTTGTCGGTGTGTGTGTGTGTGTGTGTGTGTGTGTGTGTGTGTGTTGTCGGTGTGTGTGTGTGTGTGTTGTCGGTGTGTGTGTGTGTGGTGTGTGTGTGTGTGTGTGTGTGTGTGTGTGTGTGTGTTGTCGGTGTGTGTGTGTGTGTGTGTCGTGTGTTGTCGGTGTGTGTGTGTGTGTGTTGTCGTGTGTGTGTGTGTGTGTTGTCGGTGTGTGTGTGTGTGTGTTGTCGGTGTGTGTGTGTGTGTTGTCGTGTGTGTGTGTGTGTGTGTTGTCGGTGTGTGTGTGTGTGTTGTCGGTGTGTGTGTGTGTGTGTTGTCGGTGTGTGTGTGTGTGTGTGTTGTCGTGTGTGTGTGTGTGTGTTGTCGGTGTGTGTGTGTGTGTGTTGTCGGTGTGTGTGTGTGTGTGTTGTCGGTGTGTGTGTGTGTGGTGTGTGTGTGTGTTGTCGGTGTGTGTGTGTGTGTGTGTTGTCGGTGTGTGTGTGTGTGTGTTGTCGGTGTGTGTGTGGTGTGTGTGTGTGTGCTGTGTGTGTGTGTGTGTGTTGTCGGTGTGTGTGTGTGTGTGTGTGTGTGTGTGTGTGTGTGTGTGTGTGTGTTGTCGGTGTGTGTGTGTGTGTGTTGTCGGTGTGTGTGTGTGTGTGTTGTCGGTGTGTGTGTGTGTGTGTGTGTGTGTGTGTTGTCGGTGTGTGTGTGTGTGTGTGTCGGTGTGTGTGTGTGTGTGTGTCGGTGTGTGTGTGTGTGTGTTGTCGGTGTGTGTGTGTGTGTTGTCGGTGTGTGTGTGTGTGTGTTGTCGGTGTGTGTGTGTGTTGTCGGTGTGTGTGTGTGTGTGTGTGTGTGTGTGTTGTCGGTGTGTGTGTGTGTGTGTGTGTGTGTTGTCGGTGTGTGTGTGTGTGTGTTGTCGTGTGTGTGTGTGTGTGTTGTCGGTGTGTGTGTGTGTGTGTTGTCGGTGTGTGTGTGTGTGTGTGTGTGTGTGTGTGTGTGTGTGTGTCGGTGTGTGTGTGTGTGTGTGTCGTGTGTGTGTGTGTGTGTGTGTGTGTGTTGTCGGTGTGTGTGTGTGTGTTGTGGTGTGTGTGTGTGTGTTGTCGGTGTGTGTGTGTGTGTTGTCGGTGTGTGTGTGTGTGTGTGTGTGTGTGTGTGTGTGTGTGTCGTGTGTGTGTGTTGTCGGTGTGTGTGTGTGTGTGTGTGTGTGTGTGTGTTGTCGGTGTGTGTGTGTGTGTGTGTTGTCGGTGTGGTGTGTGTGTGTGTTGTCGG
>NW_027675481.1:565000-567500 GCF_965601325.2 Salmo salar
TGTGTGTGTGTGTGTTGTCGGTGTGTGTGTGTGTGTGTGTCGGTGTGTGTGTGTGTGTGTTGTCGGTGTGTGTGTGTGTGTGTGGTGTGTGTGTGTGTGTGTTGTCGGTGTGTGTGTGTGTGTGTGTGTCGGTGTGTGTGTGTGTGTGTTGTCGGTGTGTGTGTGTGTGTGTGTTGTCGTGTGTGTGTGTGTGTGTGTTGTCGGTGTGTGTGTGTGTGTGTTGTCGGTGTGTGTGTGTGTGTGTGTTGTCGGTGTGTGTGTGTGTGTGGTGTTGTCGGTGTGTGTGTGTGTGTGTTGTCGGTGTGTGTGTGTGTGTGTGTGTGTGTGTGTGTGTGTGTGTGTTGTGTGTGTGTGTGTGTGTGTCGGTGTGTGTGTGTGTGTTGTCGGTGTGTGTGTGTGTGTTGTCGGTCGGTGTGTGTGTGTGTTGTCGGTGTGTGTGTGTGTGTGTTGTCGGTGTGTGTGTGTGTGTGTTGTCGGTGTGTGTGTGTGTGTGTGTGTGTGTGTGTGTGTTGTCGGTGTGTGTGTGTGTGTTGTCGGTGTGTGTGTGTGTGTTGTCGGTGTGTGTGTGTGTGTGTGTGTTGTCGGTGTGTGTGTGTGTGTGTTGTCGGTGTGTGTGTGTGTGTCGGTGTCGTGTGTGTGTGTTGTCGGTGTGTGTGTGTGTGTGTGTGTGTGTGTGTGTGTGTGTGTTGTCGGTGTGTGTGTGTGTGTGTTGTCGGTCGTGTGTGTGTGTGTGTGTTGTCGGTGTGTGTGTGTGTGTGTTGTCGGTGTGTGTGTGTGTGTGTGTGTGGTGTGTGTGTGTGTGTTGTCGGTGTGTGTGTGTGTGTTGTCGGTGTGTGTGTGTGTGTGTTGTCGTGTGTGTGTGTGTGTGTTGTCGGTGTGTGTGTGTGTGTGTTGTCGGTGTGTGTGTGTGTGTGTGTGGTCGGTGTGTGTGTGTGTGTGTTGTCGGTGTGTGTGTGTGTGTGTTGTCGGTGTGTGTGTGTGTGTGTGTTGTCGTGTGTGTGTGTGTGTGTTGTCGGTGTGTGTGTGTGTGTGTGTGTGTGTGTGTGTGTGTGTGTGTTGTCGGTGTGTGTGTGTGTGTGTGGTGTCGGTGTGTGTGTGTGTGTGTTGTCGTGTGTGTGTGTGTGTTGTCGGTGTGTGTGTGTGTGTTGTCGTGTGTGTGTGTGTGTGTTGTCGGTGTGTGTGTGTGTGTGTTGTCGGTGTGTGTGTGTGTTGTGTGTTGTCGGTGTGTGTGTGTGTGTTGTCGGTGTGTGTGTGTGTTGTCGGTGTGTGTGTGTGTGTGTCGGTGTGTGTGTGTGTGTGTGTGTGTGTGTGTGTGTGTGTGTGTTGTCGGTGTGTGTGTGTGTGTGTTGTCGGTGTGTGTGTGTGTGTTGTCGGTGTGTGTGTGTGTTGTCGGTGTGTGTGTGTGTGTGTTGTCGGTGTGTGTGTGTGTGTGTTGTCGGTGTGTGTGTGTGTGTGGTGTGTGTGTGTGTGTGTTGTCGGTGTGTGTGTGTGTGTTGTCGGTGTGTGTGTGGTGTGTGTCGTGTGTGTGTGTGTGTGTGTTGTCGGTGTGTGTGTGTGTGTGTTGTCGTGTGTGTGTGTGTGTGTTGTCGTGTGTGTGTGTGTGTGTGTTGTCGGTGTGTGTGTGTGTGTGTTGTCGGTGTGTGTGTGTGTGTGTGTCGGTGTGTGTGTGTGTGTTGTCGGTGTGTGTGTGTGTGTGTGTGTGTGTGTGTGTGTTGTCGGTGTGTGTGTGTGTGTTGTCGGTGTGTGTGTGTGTGTTGTCGGTGTGTGTGTGTGTGTGTGTTGTCGGTGTGTGTGTGTGTGTGTGTGTGTGTGTGTGTGTGTGTTGTCGGTGTGTGTGTGTGTGTGTTGTCGGTGTGTGTGTGTGTGTTGTGTGTGTGTGTGTTGTCGGTGTGTGTGTGTGTGTGTGTGTGTGTGTTGTCGTGTGTGTGTGTGTGTGTTGTCGGTGTGTGTGTGTGTGTTGTCGGTGTGTGTGTGTGTGTGTGTTGTCGGTGTGTGTGTGTGTGTCGTGTGTGTGTGTGTGTTGTCGGTGTGTGTGTGTGTTGTCGGTGTGTGTGTGTGTGTGTTGTCGTGTGTGTGTGTGTGTGTTGTCGGTGTGTGTGTGTGTGTTGTCGGTGTGTGTGGTGTGTGTTGTCGGTGTGTGTGTGTGTGTGTTGTCGTGTGTGTGTGTGTGTGTTGTCGGTGTGTGTGTGTGTGTGTGTTGTCGTGTGTGTGTGTGTGTGTGTTGTCGTGTGTGTGTGTGTTGTCGGTGTGTGTGTGTGTGTGTTGTCGGTGTGTGTGTGTGTGTTGTCGGTGTGTGTGTGTGTGTTGTCGTGTGGTGTGTGTGTGTTGTCGGTGTGTGTGTGTGTGTTGTCGTGTGTGTGTGTGTGTGTGTTGTCGGTGTGTGTGTGTGTGTGTGTTGTCGGTGTGTGTGTGTGTGTGTGTCGTGTGTGTGTCGTGTGTGTGTGTGTGTGTTGTCGGTGTGTGTGTGTGTGTGTTGTCGGTGTGTGTGTGTGTGTGTGTG
>NW_027675481.1:575000-577500 GCF_965601325.2 Salmo salar
GTTGTGGTGTGTGTGTGTGTGTGTTGTCGGTGTGTGTGTGTGTGTTGTCGGTGTGTGTGTGTGTGTTGTGGTCGTGTGTGTGTGTGTGTGTGTTGTCGGTGTGTGTGTGTGTGTTGTCGGTGTGTGTGTGTGTGTGTGTTGTCGGTGTGTGTGTGTGTGTGTTGTCGGTGTGTGTGTGTGTGTGTGTGTCGGTGTGTGTGTGTGTGTGTTGTCGTGTGTGTGTGTGTGTGTTGTCGGTGTGTGTGTGTGTGTGTGTTGTCGTGTGTGTGTGTGTGTGTTGTCGGTGTGTGTGTGTGTGTGTGTCGGTGTGTGTGTGTGTGTGTGTTGTCGTGTGTGTGTGTGTTGTCGGTGTGTGTGTGTGTGTTGTCGGTGTGTGTGTGTGTGTGTTGTCGGTGTGTGTGTGTGTGTGTTGTCGGTGTGTGTGTGTGTGTGTGTCTGTGTGTGTGTGTGTGTGTTGTCGGTGTGTGTGTGTGTGTGTGTCGGTGTGTGTGTGTGTGTGTTGTCGGTGTGTGTGTGTGTGTGTGTTGTCGTGTGTGTGTGTGTGTTGTCGGTGTGTGTGTGTGTGTGTTGTCGGTGTGTGTGTGTGTGTTGTCGGTGTGTGTGTGTGTGTGTTGTCGGGTGTGTGTGTGTGTGTTGTCGGTGTGTGTGTGTGTGTGTGTGTCGGTGTGTGTGTGTGTGTGTTGTCGGTGTGTGTGTGTGTGTTGTCGGTGTGTGTGTGTGTGTTGTCGGTGTGTGTGTGTGTGTTGTCGGTGTGTGTGTGTGTGTGTGTGTCGGTGTGTGTGTGTGTGTGTTGTCGGTGTGTGTGTGTGTTGTGTGTGTGTGTGTGTGTGTGTGTGTGTGTGTGTGTTGTCGTGTGTGTGTGTGTGTGTGTGTGTCGGTGTGTGTGTGTTGTCGTGTGTGTGTGTGTGTGTTGTCGGTGTGTGTGTGTGTGTGTTGTCGGTGTGTGTGTGTGTGTGTTGTCGGTGTGTGTGTGTGTGTGTGTGTGTGTGTGTGTGTGTCGTGTGTGTGTGTGTGTGTTGTCGGTGTGTGTGTGTGTGTGTGTTGTCGGTGTGTGTGTGTGTGTGTGTGTGTGTGTCGTGTGTGTGTGTGTGTGTGTGTCGTGTGTGTGTGTGTGTGTGTTGTCGGTGTGTGTGTGTGTGTGTTGTCGGTGTGTGTGTGTGTGTGTGTCGTGTGTGTGTGTGTGTGTGTGTGTGTTGTCGTGTGTGTGTGTGTGTGTGTTGTCGGTGTGTGTGTGTGTGTGTTGTCGGTGTGTGTGTGTGTGTGTGTGTGTGTGTGTGTGTGTGTGTGTGTGTGTTGTCGGTGTGTGTGTGTGTGTTGTCGGTGTGTGTGTGTGTGTGTTGTCGGTGTGTGTGTGTGTGTGTTGTCGGTGTGTGTGTGTGTGTTGTCGTGTGTGTGTGTGTGTGTGTTGTCGGTGTGTGTGTGTGTGTGTTGTGTGTGTGTGTGTGTGTGTTGTCGGTGTGTGTGTGTGTGTGTTGTCGTGTGTGTGTGTGTGTTGTCGTGTGTGTGTGTGTGTGTGTTGTCGGTGTGTGTGTGTGTGTGTGTGTGTGTGTGTGTGTGTGTGTGTGTGTTGTCGGTGTGTGTGTGTGTGTTGTCGGTGTGTGTGTGTGTTGTCGGTGTGTGTGTGTGTGTGTGTTGTCGGTGTGTGTGTGTGTGTTGTCGGTGTGTGTGTGTGTGTTGTCGGTGTGTGTGTGTGTGTGTGTGGTGTGTGTGTGTGTGTGTGTGTGTGTTGTCGGTGTGTGTGTGTGTGTGTGTGTGTGTGTGTGTGTGTGTGTGTGTGTTGTCGGTGTGTGTGTGTGTGTTGTCGGTGTGTGTGTGTGTGTTTGTCGGTGTGTGTGTGTGTGTGTGTGGTGTGTGTGTGTGTGTGTGTGTTGTCGGTGTGTGTGTGTGTGTGTGTTGTCGGTGTGTGTGTGTGTGTTGTCGGTGTGTGTGTGTGTGTTGTCGGTGTGTGTGTGTGTGTGTGTCGTGTGTGTGTGTGTGTGTGTTGTCGGTGTGTGTGTGTGTGTGTGTGTGTGTCGTGTGTGTGTGTGTGTTGTCGGTGTGTGTGTGTGTGTGTGTCGTGTGTGTGTGTGTGTGTGTTGTCGGTGTGTGTGTGTGTGTGTGTCGGTGTGTGTGTGTGTGTGTTGTCGTGTGTGTGTGTGTGTGTTGTCGGTGTGTGTGTGTGTGTTGTGTGTGTGTGTGTGTGTGTGTGTGTCGGTGTGTGTGTGTGTGTGTGTGTGTGTTGTCGGTGTGTGTGTGTGTGTGTGTGTGTGTGTTGTCGTGTGTGTGTGTGTGTTGTCGGTGTGTGTGTGTGTGTTGTCGGTGTGTGTGTGTGTGTGTTGTCGGTGTGTGTGTGTGTGTGTTGTCGGTGTGTGTGTGTGTGTGTTGTCGGTGTGTGTGTGTGTGTGTTGTCGGTGTGTGTGTGTGTGTTGTCGGTGTGTGTGTGTGTGTGTGTGTTGTCGGTGTGTGTGTGTGTGTGTGTGTGTGTCGTGTGTGTGTGTGTGTTGTCGGTGTGTGTGTGTGT
>NW_027675481.1:582500-595000 GCF_965601325.2 Salmo salar
GTGTGTGTGTGTGTGTGTGTGTGTGTGTGTGTGTGTGTTGTCGGTGTGTGTGTGTGTGTGTTGTGTGTGTGTGTGTGTGTGTGTGTGTGTGTGTGTGTGTGTGTGTGTGTGTGTGTGTGTTGTCGGTGTGTGTGTGTGTGTGTTGTCGTGTGTGTGTGTGTGTGTTGTCGGTGTGTGTGTGTGTGTTGTTGTCGGTGTGTGTGTGTGTGTGTGTGTGTGTGTGTGTGTGTTGTCGGTGTGTGTGTGTGTGTGTGTCGGTGTGTGTGTGTGTGTGTTGTCGTGTGTGTGGTGTGTGTCGTGTGTGTGTGTGTGTGTTGTCGGTGTGGTGTGTGTGTTGTCGGTGTGTGTGTGTGTGTGTTGTCGGTGTGTGTGTGTGTGTGTTGTCGGTGTGTGTGTGTGTGTGTGTGTGTGTGTGTGTGTGTGTGTTGTCGGTGTGTGGTGTGTGTGTGTTGTCGGTGTGTGTGTGTGTGTTGTCGGTGTTGTGTGTGTGTGTGTGTGTGTGTTGTCGGTGTGTGTGTGTGTGTGTTGTCGGTGTGTGTGTGTGTGTGGTCGGTGTGTGTGTGTGTTGTGTGTGTCGGTGTGTGTGTGTGTGTGTTGTCGGTGTGTGTGTGTGTGTGTGTCGGTGTGTGTGTGTGTGTTGTCGGTGTGTGTGTGTGTGTGTTGTCGGTGTGTGTGTGTGTGTGTGTCGGTGTGTGTGTGTGTGTGGTGTGTGTGGTGTGTGTGTGTGTGTTGTCGGTGTGTGTGTGTGTTGTCGGTGTGTGTGTGTGTGTGTCGGTGGTGTGTGTGTGTGTGTGTGTCGGTGTGTGTGTGTGTTGTCGTGTGTGTGTTGTCGGTGTGTGTGTGTGTCGTGTGTGTGTGTGTGTTGTCGGTGTGTGTGTGTTGTCTGTCGTGTGTGTGTGTGTGTGTTGTCGGTGTGTGTGTGTGTGTGTGTTGTCGGTGTGTGTGTGTGTGTTGTCGGTGTGTGTGTGTGTGTGTTGTGTGTGTGTGTCGTGTGTTGTCGTGTGTGTGTGTGTGTGTGTGTGTCGGTGTGTGTGTGTGTGTGTGTCGGTGTGTGTGTGTGTGTGTGTGTGTGTGTGTGTGTGTTGTCGTGTGTGTGTGTTGTCGTGTGTGTGTGTGTGTGTGTGTGTGTGTGTGTGTGTGTGTGTTGTCGGTGTGTGTGTGTGTGTGTTGTCGGTGTTGTGTGTGTGTGTTGTCGGTGTGTGTGTGTGTGTGTCGGTGTGTGTGTGTCGGTGTGTGTGTGTTGTCGGTGTGTGTGTGTGTGTTGTCGGTGTGTGTGTGTGTGTGTGTCGGTGTGTGTGTGTGTTGTCGTGTGTGTGTGTGTTGTCGTGTGTGTGTGTGTGTGTTGTCGGTGTGGTGTGTGTGTGTGTTGTCGGTGTGTGTGTGTGTGTTGTCGTGTGTGTGTGTGTGTGTGTTGTCGGTGTGTGTGTGTGTGTGTCGTGTGTGTGTGTGTGTTGTCGTGTGTGTGTGTTGTCGTGTGTGTGTGTGTGTGTTGTCGGTGTGTGTGTGTGTGTGTCGGTGTGTGGTGTGTGTGTGTTGTCGGTGTGTGTGTGTGTGTTGTCGGTGTGTGTGTGTGTGTGGTGTGTGTGTGTGTGTCGGTGTGTGTGTGTGTGTGTGTGTGTGTGTTGTCGTGTGTGTGTGTGTGTGTTGTCGGTGTGTGTGTGTGTTGTCGGTGTGTGTGTGTGTTGTCGGTGTGTGTGTGTGTGTGTTGTCGTTGTGTGTGTGTGTGTGTTGTCGGTGTGTGTGTTGTGTGTGTCGGTGTGTGTGTGTGTTGTCGTGTGTGTGTGTGTGTTGTCGGTGTGTGTGTGTGTGTTGTCGGTGTGTGTGTGTTGTGTGTGTGTGTGTCGGTGTGTGTGGTGTGTGTGTGTGTGTGTGTGTGTGTGTCGGTGTGTGTGTGTGTGTTGTCGGTGTGTGTGTGTGTTGTCGTGTGTGTGTGTGTGTGTGTGTGTTGTCGTGTGTGTGTGTGTGTGTTGTCGGTGTGTGTGTGTGTGTGTGTCGTGTGTGTGTGTGTGTGTTGTGTGTGTGTGTGTGTGTGTGTGTGTGTGTGTGTGTGTGTTGTCGGTGTGTGTGTGTGTGTTGTCGGTGTGTGTGTGTGTGTGTTGTCGTGTGTGTGTGTGTGTGTTGTCGGTGTGTGTGTGTGTGTGTTGTCGTGTGTGTGTGTGTGTGTTGTCGGGTGTGTGTGTGTGTTGTCGGTGTGTGTGTGTGTGTGTTGTCGTGTGTGTGTGTGGTGTGTGTGTGTGTGTGTGTGTTGTCGGTGTGTGTGTGTGTGTTGTCGGTGTGTGTGTGTGTGTGTTGTCGGTGTGTGTGTGTGTGTGTGTGTTTGTCGGTGTGTGTGTGTGTGTGTGTGTCGTGTGTGTGTGTGTGTGTTGTCGGTGTGTGTGTGTGTCGTGTTGTCGTGTGTGTGTGTGTGTGTTGTCGGTGTGTGTGTGTGTGTTGTCGGTGTGTGTGTGTGTGTGTGTGTCGGTGTGTGTGTGTGTGTGTTGTCGGTGTGTGTGTGTGTGTGTTGTCGTGTTGTGTGTGTGTGTGTTGTCGGTGTGTGTGTGTGTGTGTGTCGTGTGTGTGTGTTGTCGGTGTGTGTGTGTGTGTTGTCGGTGTGTGTGTGTGTTGTCGGTGTGTGTGTGTGTGTGTCGTGTGTGTGTGTGTGTGTGTTGTCGTGTGTGTGTGTGTGTGTTGTCGGTGTGTGTGTGTGTGTGTCGGTGTGTGTGTGTGTGTGTTGTCGGTGTGTGTGTGTGTGTTGTCGGTGTGTGTGTGTGTGTGTGTCGTGTGTGTGTGTGTGTTGTCGTGTGTGTGTGTGTGTGTGTGTGTGTGTGTGTGTGTGTGTGTGTGTGTTGTGGTGTGTGGTGTGTGTGTGTTGTCGGTGTGTGTGTGTGTGTGTTGTCGGTGTGTGTGTGTGTTGTCGGTGTGTGTGTGTGTGTTGTCGGTGTGTGTGTGTGTGTGTTGTCGGTGTGTGTGTGTGTGTGTGTCGTGTGTGTGTGTGTGTTGTCGGTGTGTGTGTGTGTGTTGTCGGTGTGTGTGTGTGTGTGTGTTGTCGTGTGTGTGTGTGTGTGTTGTCGGTGTGTGTGTGTGTGTGTGTTGTCGGTGTGTGTGTGTGTGTGTTGTGCGTCGTGTGTGTGTGTGTGTTGTCGGTGTGTGTGTGTGTGTTGTCGGTGTCGGTGTGTGTGTGTGTTGTCGGTGTCGTGTGTGTGTGTGTGTGTGTGTGTGTGTCGTGTGTGTGTGTGTGTTGTCGAGTGTGTGTGTGTGTCGTTGTCGGTGTGTGTGTGTGTGTGTGTCGTGTGTGTGTGTGTGTGTGTCGGTGTGTGTGTGTGTGTGTTGTCGGTGTGTGTGTGTGTGTGTTGTCGGTGTGTGTGTGTGTGTGTTGTCGGTGTGTGTGTGTGTGTGTGTCGGTGTGTCGTGTGTGTGTGTTGTCGGTGTGTGTGTGTGTGTTGTGGTGTCGTGTGTGTGTGTGTGTTGTCGGTGTGTGTGTGTGTGTGTTGTCTGGTGGTGTGTGTGTGTGTGTGTGTCGGTGTGTGTGTGTGTGTTGTCGGTGTGTGTGTGTGTGTTGTCGGTGTGTGCGTGTGTGTGTTGTCGGTGTGTGTGTGTGTGTGTGTGCGTCGTGTGTGGTGTGTGTGTGTTGTCGGTGTGTGTGTGTGTGTGTGTCGTGTGTGTGTGTGTGTGTGTTGTCGGTGTGTGTGTGTGTGTTGTCGTGTGTGTGTGTGTGTGTGTGTGTGTGTGTGTGTGTGTGTGTTGTCGGTGTGTGTGTGTGTTGTCGGTGTGTGTGTGTGTGTGTGTTGTCGTGTGTGTGTGTGTGTGTGTTGTCGGTGTGTGTGTGTGTGTGTTGTCGGTGTGTGTGTGTGTGTGTTGTCGGTGTGTGTGTGTGTGTGTTGTCGGTGTGTGTGTGTGTGTGTCGGTGTGTGTGTGTGTGTGTGTGTGTGTTGTCGGTGTGTGTGTGTGTGTGTCGTGTGTGTGTGTGTGTTGTCGGTGTGTGTGTGTGTGTGTTGTCGGTGTGTGTGTGTGTGTGTGTCGTGTGTGTGTGTGTGTGTGTGTGTGTGTGTGTGTGTGTGTGTGTGTCGTGTGTGTGTGTGTGTGTGTGTGTGTGTGTGTGTGTGTGTGTGTGTGTGTGTTGTCGGTGTGTGTGTGTGTGTGTTGTCGGTGTGTGTGTGTGTGTGTGTTGTCGGTGTGTGTGTGTGTGTGTTGTCGGTGTGTGTGTGTGTGTGTTGTCGGTGTGTGTGTGTGTGTGTGTGTGTCGTGTGTGTGTGTGTGTGTTGTCGGTGTGTGTGTGTGTGTTGTCGGTGTGTGTGTGTGTGTTGTCGGTGTGTGTGTGTGTGTGTGTGTTGTCGTGTGTGTGTGTGTGTGTTGTCGGTGTGTGTGTGTGTGTTGTCGGTGTGTGTGTGTGTGTGTTGTCGGTGTGTGTGTGTGTGTGTTGTCGGTGTGTGTGTGTGTGTGTTGTCGGTGTGTGTGTGTGTGTGTGTCGTGTGTGTGTGTGTGTGTTGTCGGTGTGTGTGTGTGTGTGTGTGTCGTGTGTGTGTGTGTGTGTGTTGTCGTGTGTGTGTGTGTGTGTTGTCGGTGTGTGTGTGTGTTGTCGTGTGTGTGTGTGTGTTGTCGGTGTGTGTGTGTGTGTGTTGTCGGTGTGTGTGTGTGTGTGTCGTGTGTGTGTGTGTGTGTTGTCGGTGTGTGTGTGTGTGTTGTCGGTGTGTGTGTGTGTGTGTTGTCGGTGTGTGTGTGTGTGTGTGTTGTCGGTGTGTGTGTGTGTGTTGTCGGTGTGTGTGTGTGTGTGTTGTCGGTGTGTGTGTGTGTGTGTTGTCGGTGTGTGTGTGTGTGTGTTGTCGGTGTGTGTGTGTGTGTGTTGTCGGTGTGTGTGTGTGTGTGTGTTGTCGGTGTGTGTGTGTGTGTTGTCGTGTGTGTGTGTGTGTGTTGTCGGTGTGTGTGTGTGTGTGTGTGTGTGTGTGTGTGTGTGTGTTGTCGGTGTGTGTGTGTGTGTGTTGTGTGTGTGTGTGTGTGTTGTCGTGTGTGTGTGTGTGTGTTGTCGGTGTGTGTGTGTGTGTGTGTGTGTGTGTGTGTGTGTGTGGTGTGTGTGTGTCGTGTTGTGGTGTGTGTGTGTGTGTTGTCGGTGTGTGTGTGTGTGTTGTCGTGTGTGTGTGTGTGTGTTGTCGGTGTGTGTGTGTGTGTGTTGTCGGTGTGTGTGTGTGTGTTGTCGGTGTGTGTGTGTGTGTGTGTGTGTGTGTGTGTGTGTGTGTGTGTGTGTGTGTGTGTGTGTGTGTGTTGTCGTGTGTGTGTGTGTGTGTTGTCGGTGTGTGTGTGTGTGTGTTGTCGGTGTGTGTGTGTGTGTGTGTTGTCGGTGTGTGTGTGTGTGTGTTGTCGGTGTGTGTGTGTGTGTGTGTGTGTGTGTGTGTGTGTTGTCGTGTGTGTGTGTGTGTTGTCGTGTGTGTGTGTGTGTGTTGTCGGTGTGTGTGTGTGTGTGTTGTCGGTGTGTGTGTGTGTGTGTGTTGTCGGTGTGTGTGTGTGTGTGTTGTCGGTGTGTGTGTGTGTGTGTTGTCGGTGTGTGTGTGTGTGTGTGTGTGTGTGTGTGTGTGTTGTCGGTGTGTGTGTGTGTGTGTGTGTCGTGTGTGTGTGTGTGTGTTGTCGGTGTGTGTGTGTGTGTGTTGTCGGTGTGTGTGTGTGTGTTGTCGGTGTGTGTGTGTGTGTGTTGTCGGTGTGTGTGTGTGTGTGTTGTCGGTGTGTGTGTGTGTGTGTGTGTGTGTGTGTGTGTGTGTGTTGTCGGTGTGTGTGTGTGTGTTGTCGGTGTGTGTGTGTGTGTTGTCGGTGTGTGTGTGTGTGTGTGTGTGTTGTCGGTGTGTGTGTGTGTGTTGTCGGTGTGTGTGTGTGTGTGTTGTCGGTGTGTGTGTGTGTGTGTGTTGTCGGTGTGTGTGTGTGTGTTGTCGTGTGTGTGTGTGTGTGTTGTCGGTGTGTGTGTGTGTGTGTGTCGTGTGTGTGTGTGTGTGTGTTGTCGGTGTGTGTGTGTGTGTGTCGTGTGTGTGTGTGTTGTCGGTGTGTGTGTGTGTGTGTGTGTGTGTGTGTGTGTGTGTGTGTGTTGTCGGTGTGTGTGTGTGTGTGTGTGTGTGTGTGTGTGTGTGTTGTCGGTGTGTGTGTGTGTGTGTGTGTGTGTGTGTGTGTGTGTGTGTGTGTGTGTGTGTGTGTTGTCGTGTGTGTGTGTGTGTGTTGTCGGTGTGTGTGTGTGTGTGTTGTCGGTGTGTGTGTGTGTGTGTTGTCGGTGTGTGTGTGTGTGTGTTGTCGTGTGTGTGTGTGTGTGTGTGTGTGTGTGTGTGTGTGTGTGTGTGTGTGTTGTCGGTGTGTGTGTGTGTGTTGTCGGTGTGTGTGTGTGTGTTGTCGGTGTGTGTGTGTGTGTGTGTTGTCGGTGTGTGTGTGTGTGTCTTGTCAGTGTGTGTGTGTGTGTGTTATCGGTGTGTGTGTGTTTATGTGTTGTCGGTGTGTGTGTGTGTGTTGTCGGTGTGTGTGTGTGTTGCTGGTGTGTGTGTGTGTTGTCGGTGTGTGTGTGTGTCTGTGTTGTTGGTGTGTGTGTGTGTGTGTGTGTTGTCGGTGTGTGTGTGTGTGTGTTGTCTGTGTGTGTGTGTTGTCGGTGTGTGTGTGTGTTGTCGGTGTGTGTGTGTGTGTGTTGTCAGTGTGTGTGTGTGTGTGTTGTCGTTGTGTGTGTGTGTGTGTGTGTCTTGTCGGTGTGTGTGTGTGTTGTCGATGTGTGTGTGTGTGTGTGGTAGGTGTGTGTGTGTGTTGTCGGTGTGTGTGTGTGTGTTGTCGGTGGGTGTGTGTGTTGTCGGTGTGTGTGTGTATGTTGTCGGTGTGTGTGTGTGTGTTGTTGGTGTGTGTGTGTGTGTGTGTTGTCGGTGTGTGTGTGTGTGTGTTGTCGGTGTGTGTGTGTTGTCGGTGTGTGTGTGTGTGTGTGTGTGTGTGTGTGTGTTGTCGGTGTGTGTGTGAGTGTGTGTTGTCGGGGTGTGTGTGTGTGTGTGTGTTGTCGGTGTGTGTGTGTGTGTGTTGTCGGTGTGTGTGTGTGTGTGTGTGTTGTCGGTGTGTGTGTGTGTGTGTTGTCGGTGTGTGTGTGTGTGTGTTGTCGGTGTGTGTGTGTGTGTGTGTGTGTGTGTTGTCGGTGTGTGTGTGTGTGTTGTCGGTGTGTGTGTGTGTGTTGTTGGTGTGTGTGTGTGTGTTGCCGGTGTGTGTGTGTCTTGTCAGTGTGTGTGTGTGTGTGTTATCGGTGTGTGTGTGTTTATGTGTTGTCGGTGTGTGTGTGTGTGTTGTCGGTGTGTGTGTGTGTTGTCGGTGTGTGTGTGTGTTGTCGGTGTGTGTGTGTGTGTGTGTGTGTGTGTGTGTTGTCGGTGTGTGTGTGTGTGTTGTCGGTGTGTGTGTGTGTGTGTGTGTGTTGTCGGTGTGTGTGTGTGTGTTGTCGGTGTGTGTGTGTGTGTGTGTGTGTTGTCGGTGTGTGTGTGTGTGTGTGTTGTCTGTGTGTGTGTGTTGTCGGTGTGTGTGTGTGTGTTGTCGGTGTGTGTGTGTGTGTGTGTTGTCAGTGTGTGTGTGTGTGTTGTCGGTGTGTGTGTGTGTGTGTGTGTGTATGTTGTCGGTGTGTGTGTGTGTCTGTGTTGTCGTGTGTGTGTGTGTGTGTTGTCGGTGTGTGTGTGTGTGTGTTGTCTGTGTGTGTGTGTTGTCGGTGTGTGTGTGTGTTGTCGGTGTGTGTGTGTGTGTGTGTGTGTTGTCGGTGTGTGTGTGTGTGTTGTCAGTGTGTGTGTGTGTGTTGTCGGTGTGTGTGTGTGTGTGTTGTTGGTGTGTGTGTGTGTGTGTTGTCGGTGTGTGTGAGTGTGTTGCTGGTGTGTGTGTGTGTTGTCGGTGTGTGTGTGTGTCTGTGTTGTCGGTGTGTGTGTGTGTGTGTTGTCGGTGTGTGTGTGTGTGTGTTGTCTGTGTGTGTGTGTTGTCGGTGTGTGTGTGTGTTGTCGGTGTGTGTGTGTGTGTGTGTGTGTTGTCGGTGTGTGTGTGTGTGTTGTCAGTGTGTGTGTGTGTGTTGTCGGTGTGTGTGTGTGTGTGTGTTGTCGGTGTGTGTGTGTGTGTGTTGTCGTGTGTGTGTGTGTGTGTGTTGTCAGTGTGTGTGTGTGTGTTGTCGGTGTGTGTGTGTGTGTTGTCGTTGTGTGTGTGTGTGTTGTCGGTGTGTGTGTGTGTGTGTGTGTGTGTGTTGTCGGTGTGTGTGTGTGTGTTGTAGGTGTGTGTGTGTGTGTTGTCGGTGTGTTTGTGTGTGTGTGTTGTCGGTGTGTGTGTGTGTGTCTTGTCAGTGTGTGTGTGTGTGTGTTGTCGGTGTGTGTGTGTTGATGTGTTGTCGGTGTGTGTGTGTGTGTTGTCGGTGTGTGTGTGTGTTGCTGGTGTGTGTGTGTGTTGTCGGTGTGTGTGTGTGTCTGTGTTGTCGGTGTGTGTGTGTGTGTGTGTGTTGTCGGTGTGTGTGTGTGTGTGTTGTCTGTGTGTGTGTGTTGTCGGTGTGTGTGTGTGTTGTCGGTGTGTGTGTGTGTGTGTGTGTTGTCGGTGTGTGTGTGTGTGTTGTCAGTGTGTGTGTGTGTGTTGTCGGTGTGTGTGTGTGTGTGTGTTGTCGGTGTGTGTGTGTGTGTGTTGTCGGTGTGTGTGAGTGTGTTGCTGGTGTGTGTGTGTGTGTGTGTTGTCGGTGTGTGTGTGTTTGTTGTCGGTGTGTGTGTGTGTGTGTTGTCGGTGTGTGTGTGTGTGTGTGTTGTCAGTGTGTGTGTGTGTGTCTTGTCAGTGTGTGTGTGTGTGTGTTATCGGTGTGTGTGTGTTTATGTGTTGTCGGTGTGTGTGTGTGTGTTGTCGGTGTGTGTGTGTGTTGCTGGTGTGTGTGTGTGTTGTCGGTGTGTGTGTGTGTCTGTGTTGTCGGTGTGTGTGTGTGTGTGTGTGTTGTCGGTGTGTGTGTGTGTGTGTTGTCTGTGTGTGTGTGTTGTCGGTGTGTGTGTGTGTGTGTCGGTGTGTGTGTGTGTGTGTGTGTGTTGTCGGTGTGTGTGTGTGTGTTGTCAGTGTGTGTGTGTGTGTTGTCGGTGTGTGTGTGTGTGTGTGTTGTCGGTGTGTGTGTGTGTGTGTTGTCGGTGTGTGTGAGTGTGTTGCTGGTGTGTGTGTGTGTGTTGTCGGTGTGTGTGTGTGTGTTGTCGGTGTGTGTGTGTGTGTGTTGTCGGTGTGTGTGTGTGTGTGTGTTGTCAGTGTGTGTGTGTGTGTGTTGTCGGTGTGTGTGTGTGTGTGTTGTCGTTGTGTGTGTGTGTGTTGTCGGTGTGTGTGTGTGTGTGTGTGTGTGTGTTGTCGGTGTGTGTGTGTGTGTTGTAGGTGTGTGTGTGTGTGTTGTCGGTGTGTGTGTGTGTGTGTGTGTTGTCGGTGTGTGTGTGTGTGTCTTGTCAGTGTGTGTGTGTGTGTGTTATCGGTGTGTGTGTGTTTATGTGTTGTCGGTGTGTGTGTGTGTGTTGTCGGTGTGTGTGTGTGTTGTCGTTGTGTGTGTGTGTTGTCGGTGTGTGTGTGTGTGTGTGTGTGTGTGTGTGTGTGTGTGTGTGTGTGTGTTGTCGGTGTGTGTGTGTGTGTGTTGTCGGTGTGTGTGTGTGTGTGTGTGTGTGTGTTGTCGGTGTGTGTGTGTGTGTGTGTGTTGTCGGTGTGTGTGTGTGTGTGTGTTGTCGGTGTGTGTGTGTGTTGTGTGTGTGTGTGTTGTCGGTGTGTGTGTGTGTGTGTTGTCGGTGTGTGTGTGTGTGTGTTGTCGGTGTGTGTGTGTGTGTGTGTGTGTTGTCGGTGTGTGTGTGTGTGTTGTCGGTGTGTGTGTGTGTTGTCGGTGTGTGTGTGTGTGTGTTGTCGGTGTGTGTGTGTGTGTGTGTGTGTGTGTGTGTTGTCGGTGTGTGTGTGTGTTGTGTGTGTGTGTGTTGTCGGTGTGTGTGTGTGTGTGTGTGTGTTGTCGTGTGTGTGTGTGTGTGTTGTCGGTGTGTGTGTGTGTGTGTTGTCGGTGTGTGTGTGTGTGTGTTGTCGGTGTGTGTGTGTGTGTGTGTGTGTGTTGTCGGTGTGTGTGTGTGTGTTGTCGGTGTGTGTGTGTGTGTGTTGTCGGTGTGTGTGTGTGTGTTGTCGGTGTGTGTGTGTGTTGTCGGTGTGTGTGTGTGTGTGTTGTCGGTGTGTGTGTGTGTGTTGTCGGTGTGTGTGTGTGTGTGTGTGTGTGTGTTGTCGGTGTGTGTGTGTGTGTGTGTGTTGTCGGTGTGTGTGTGTGTGTCTTGTCAGTGTGTGTGTGTGTGTGTTATCGGTGTGTGTGTGTTTATGTGTTGTCGGTGTGTGTGTGTGTGTTGTCGGTGTGTGTGTGTGTTGCTGGTGTGTGTGTGTGTGTTGTCGGTGTGTGTGTGTGTCTGTGTTGTCGGTGTGTGTGTGTGTGTGTGTGTGTTGTCGGTGTGTGTGTGTGTGTGTTGTCTGTGTGTGTGTGTTGTCGGTGTGTGTGTGTGTTGTCGGTGTGTGTGTGTGTGTGTGTGTGTTGTCGGTGTGTGTGTGTGTGTTGTCAGTGTGTGTGTGTGTGTTGTCGGTGTGTGTGTGTGTGTGTGTTGTCGGTGTGTGTGTGTGTGTGTTGTCGGTGTGTGTGAGTGTGTTGCTGGTGTGTGTGTGTGTGTGTGTTGTCGGTGTGTGTGTGTGTGTTGTCGGTGTGTGTGTGTGTGTGTTGTCGGTGTGTGTGTGTGTGTGTGTTGTCAGTGTGTGTGTGTGTGTGTTGTCGGTGTGTGTGTGTGTGTGTTGTCGTTGTGTGTGTGTGTGTTGTCGGTTGTGTGTGTGTGTGTGTGTGTGTGTGTTGTCGGTGTGTGTGTGTGTGTTGTAGGTGTGTGTGTGTGTGTTGTCGGTGTGTGTGTGTGTGTGTGTGTTGTCGGTGTGTGTGTGTGTGTCTTGTCAGTGTGTGTGTGTGTGTGTTATCGGTGTGTGTGTGTTTATGTGTTGTCGGTGTGTGTGTGTGTGTTGTCGGTGTGTGTGTGTGTTGTCGTTGTGTGTGTGTGTTGTCGGTGTGTGTGTGTGTGTGTGTGTGTGTGTGTGTGTGTGTGTGTGTGTGTGTTGTCGGTGTGTGTGTGTGTGTGTTGTCGGTGTGTGTGTGTGTGTGTGTGTGTGTGTTGTCGGTGTGTGTGTGTGTGTGTGTGTTGTCGGTGTGTGTGTGTGTGTGTGTTGTCGGTGTGTGTGTGTTGTGTGTGTGTGTGTTGTCGGTGTGTGTGTGTGTGTGTTGTCGGTGTGTGTGTGTGTGTGTTGTCGGTGTGTGTGTGTGTGTGTGTGTGTTGTCGGTGTGTGTGTGTGTGTTGTCGGTGTGTGTGTGTGTTGTCGGTGTGTGTGTGTGTGTGTTGTCGGTGTGTGTGTGTGTGTGTGTGTGTGTGTGTTGTCGGTGTGTGTGTGTGTTGTGTGTGTGTGTGTTGTCGGTGTGTGTGTGTGTGTGTGTGTGTTGTCGGTGTGTGTGTGTGTGTTGTCGGTGTGTGTGTGTGTGTGTTGTCGGTGTGTGTGTGTGTGTGTTGTCGGTGTGTGTGTGTGTGTGTGTGTGTGTGTTGTCGGTGTGTGTGTGTGTGTTGTCGGTGTGTGTGTGTGTGTGTTGTCGGTGTGTGTGTGTGTGTTGTCGGTGTGTGTGTGTGTTGTCGGTGTGTGTGTGTGTGTGTTGTCGGTGTGTGTGTGTGTGTTGTCGGTGTGTGTGTGTGTGTGTGTGTGTGTGTTGTCGGTGTGTGTGTGTGTGTGTGTGTTGTCGGTGTGTGTGTGTGTGTGTGTTGTCGGTGTGTGTGTGTTGTCGGTGCGTGTGTGTGTGTTGTCGGTGTGTGTGTGTGTGTGTGTGTGTTACTGGAGTGTGTGTGTGTGTTGTCGGTGTGTGTGTGTGTGTGTTGTTGGTGTGTTGTCGGTGTGTGTGTGTGTGTGTTGTCGGTGTGTGTGTGTGTGTTGTCGGTGTGTTTGTGTGTGTGTTGTCGGTGTGTGTGTGTGTTGTCGGTGTGTGTGTGTGTGTGTTGTCGTTGTGTGTGTGTGTGTGTGTGTGTGTGTGTCTTGTCGGTGTGTGTGTGTTGTCGTTGTGTGTGTGTGTGTTGTCGGTGTGTGTGTGTGTGTTGTTGGTGGGTGTGTGTGTGTGTGTGTGTTGTCGGTGTGTGTGTGTGTGTGTTGTCGGTGTGTGTGTGTTGTCGGTGTGTGTGTGTGTGTGTGTGTGTGTGTGTGTGTGTGTTGTCGGTGTGTGTGTGTGTGTGTTGTCGGTGTGTGTGTGTGTGATGTCGGTGTGTGTGTGTGTGTGTTGTCGGTGTGTGTGTGTGTTGTCGGTGTGTGTGTGTGTGTGTGTGTGTGTTGTCGGTGTGTGTGTGTGTTGTCGGTGTGTGTGTGTGTGTTTTCGGTGTGTGTGTGTGTGTGTGTTGCCGGTGTGTGTGTGTGTGTCTTGTCAGTGTGTGTGTGTGTGTGTTATCGGTGTGTGTGTGTTTATGTGTTGTCGGTGTGTGTGTGTGTGTTGTCGGTGTGTGTGTGTGTTGTCGGTGTGTGTGTGTGTTGTCGGTGTG
>NW_027675481.1:612500-615000 GCF_965601325.2 Salmo salar
GTGTGTGTGTTGTCGGTGTGTGTGTGTGTGTGTGTTGTCGGTGTGTGTGTGTGTGTGTGTGTTGTCGGTGTGTGTGTGTTGTGTGTGTGTGTGTTGTCGGAGTGTGTGTGTGTTGTCGGTGTGTGTGTGTGTGTTGTCGGTGTGTGTGTGTGTGTGTTGTCGTTGTGTGTGTGTGTGTTGTCAGTGTGTGTGTGTGTGTGTTGTCGGTTTGTGTGTGTGTGTTGTGTGTGTGTGTGTTGTCGGTGTGTGTGTGTGTGTGTTGTCGGTGTGTGTGTGTTGTCGGTGTGTGTGTGTGTGTGTTGTCGGTGTGTGTGTGTTGTCGGTGTGTGTGTGTGTTGTCAGTGTGTGTGTGTGTGTTGTCGGTGTGTGTGTGTGTGTGTGTGTGGTGTGTGTGTGTTGTCGGTGTGTGTGTGTGTTGTCGGTGTGTGTGTTGCTGGATGTGTGTGTGTGTTGTCGGTGTGTGTGTGTGTTGTCGGTGTGTGTGTGTGTGTGTTGTCGGTGTGTGTGTGTGTGTGTGTTGTCGGTGTGTGTGTGTGTGTTGTCGGTGTGTGTGTGTGTGTTGTCGGTGTGTTTGTGTGTGTGTGTTGTCGGTGTGTGTGTGTGTGTTGTCGGTGTGTGTGTGTGTGTGTGTGTGTGTGTGTGTGTGTGTGTGTGTGTGTGTTGTCGGTGTGTGTGTGTGTGTGTTGTCGTGTGTGTGTGTTGTCGGTGTGTGTGTGTGTGTGTGTGTGTGTGTGTGTGTGTGTTGTCGGTGTGTGTGTGTGTGTGTTGTCGGTGTGTGTGTGTGTTGTCGGTGTGTGTGTGTGTGTGTGTTGTCGGTGTGTGTGTGTGTTGTCGGTGTGTGTGTGTGTGTGTTGTGTTGTCGGTGTGTGTGTGTGTTGTCGGTGTGTGTGTGTGTGTGTTGTCGGTGTGTGTGTGTGTGTGTGTGTGCGGTGTGTGTGTGTGTGTCTTGTCGTGTGTGTGTGTGTGTGTTGTCGGTGTGTGTGTGTTTGTGTGTTGTCGGTGTGTGTGTGTGTGTTGTCGGTGGTGTGTGTGTGTTGTCGGTGTGTGTGTGTGTGTTGTCGGTGTGTGTGTGTGTGTGTGTGTGTGTGTTGTCGGTGTGTGTGTGTGTGTGTTGTCGGTGTGTGTGTGTGTGTGTTGTGGTGTGTGTGTGTGTGTTGTCGGTGTGTGTGTGTGTGTGTTGTCGGTGTGTGTGTGTGTGTGTTGTCGGTGTGTGTGTGTGTTGTGTGTGTGTGTGTGTTGTCGGTGTGTGTGTGTGTGTGTTGTCGGTGTGTGTGTGTGTGTGTGTTGTCGGTGTGTGTGTGTGTGTGTTGTCGGTGTGTGTGTGTGTGTGTTGTCGGTGTGTGTGTGTGTCGGTGTGTGTGTGTGTGTGTTGTCGGTGTGTGTGTGTGTGTGTGTGTGTGTGTGTGTTGTCGGTGTGTGTGTGTGTTGTGTGTGTGTGTGTTGTCGGTGTGTTGTGTGTGTGTGTGTGTGTGTTGTCGGTGTGTGTGTGTGTGTGTTGTCGGTGTGTGTGTGTGTGTGTTGTCGGTGTGTGTGTGTGTGTGTGTTGTCGGGTGTGTGTGTGTGTGTTGTCGGTGTGTGTGTGTTGTCGGTGTGTGTGTGTGTGTGTTGTCGGTGTGTGTGTGTGTGTGTTGTCGGTGTGTGTGTGTGTGTGTTGTCGGTGTGTGTGTGTGTGTGTGTTGTCGTTGTGTGTGTGTGTGTGTGTGTGTGTTGTCGGTGTGTGTGTGTGTTGTCGGTGTGTGTGTGTGTGTGTGGTAGGTGTGTGTGTGTGTTGTCGTGTGTGTGTGTGTGTTGTCGTGTGTGTGTGTGTGTGTTGTCGGTGTGTGTGTGTGTGTTGTCGGTGTGTGTGTGTGTTGTCGGTGTGTGTGTGTGTGTGTTGTCGGTGTGTGTGTGTTGTCGGTGTGTGTGTGTGTGTGTTGTCGGTGTGTGTGTGTGTGTTGTCGGTGTGTGTGTGTGTGTGTTGTCAGTGTGTGTGTGTGTGTGTGTTGTCGTGTGTGTGTGTGTGTGTGTGTGTGTGTGTTGTCGGTGTGTGTGTGTGTTGTCGGTGTGTGTGTGTGTGTGTGGTAGTGTGTGTGTGTGTGTTGTCGGTGTGTGTGTGTGTTGTCGGTGTGTGTGTGTGTTGCTGGTGTGTGTGTGTGTTGTCGGTGTGTGTGTGTGTCTGTGTTGTCGGTGTGTGTGTGTGTGTGTGTGTCGGTGTGTGTGTGTGTGTGTTGTCTGTGTGTGTGTGTTGTCGGTGTGTGTGTGTGTGTGTGTTGTCGTGTGTGTGTGTGTGTGTGTTGTCGGTGTGTGTGTGTGTGTTGTCGTGTGTGTGTGTGTGTTGTCGGTGTGTGTGTGTGTGTGTGTTGTCGGTGTGTGTGTGTGTGTGTTGTCGGTGTGTGTGTGTGTGTTGTCGGTGTGTGTGTGTGTGTTGTCGGTGTGTGTGTGTGTGTTGTCGGTGTGTGTGTGTGTTGTCAGTGTGTGTGTGTGTGTGTTGTCGGTGTGTGTGTGTTTGTGTTGTCGGTGT
>NW_027675482.1:0-22500 GCF_965601325.2 Salmo salar
ACAACACACACACACACACACACAACACACACACACACACCCCGACAACACACACACACACACACCGAGCAACACACACACACACCACAACACACACACACACACACACACACACCGACAACACACACACACACACCGACAACACACACACACACAAACACCAGCAACACACACACACACACCGACGACACACACACACACACACACACCGAACAACACACACACACACACCGACAACACACACACACACACACAGCACACACACACACACCGACAACACACACACACACACCGACAACACACACACACACAACACACACACACACACACACCACACACACACACACACACACAGCGACAACACACACACACAAACACACCGACAACACACACACACACACACACCGACAACACACACACACCGACAACACACTCCACACACTGACAACACATAAACACACACACACCGACAACACACACACACACACACGACAAACACACACACATACACACCGACAACACACACACACACACACACACCGACAACACACACACACACCGACAACACACACACACACCGACAACACACACACACACATACCGACAACACACACACACACACACCGACAACACACACACACACCGACAACACACACACACACACAACACACACACACACACCGACAACACAAACACACACACACACACACCCGAGCAACGTCACCAAACACACACACACACCGTATCAACACACACACACACACACACCGACAACACACACACACACACCAACAAACACACACACACAACACACACACACACTCACAACACACACACACACCGACCACACACAACACACACCGAGAACACACACACACACACCTACACACACACACACACACACACACACACACCGACAACACACACACACACACGCCGACCACACACACACACAAACACACCGACAACACACACACACACACCGACCACACACAAACACACTCGAGAAACACACACACACACACACCGACAACACACACACACACACACACACACACACACACCGACAACACACACACACACACACCGACCACACACACACACAAACACACCGACACACACACACACACACCCACAACACACACACACACACGACAACACACACACACACACACCGACAACACACCACACACACACACACCGACAACACAAACACACACACACACACCGACGGCACACACACACACACACACACACCGACAACACACACACACACACACCGACAACACAAACACACACACACACACGACAACAACACACACACCGACAACACACACACACACAACACACACACACCGACAACACACACACACACACACCGACCACACACACACACAAACACACCGACAACACACACACACACACCGACAACACATAAACACACACACACCGACAACACACACACACACCGACAACACACAAACACACACACACACACACACACACAAACACCAGCAACACACACACACACCCAGCAACACACACACACATACCGACAACACACACACACACACACCGACAACACACACACACACACACCGACAACACACACACACACACACACCGACAACACACACACACACACACACTGACAACACACACACACAGACAACACACACACACACACCGACAACACACACACACACACCGACAACACAGACACACACACACACCGACAACACACACACACACACACACCGATAACACACACACACACACGGACAACACACACACACACACCGACAACACACACACACACACCGACAACACACACACACACACTGACAACACACACACACACACTCCGACAACACACACACACACCGACAACACACACACACACACACACACACACACACACCGACAACACACACACACACACCGACAACACACACACACACAAACACCAGCAACACACACACACCGACAACACACACACACACACACCGACAACACACACACACACACACACACACCGACAACACATACACACACACACACCGACAACACACACACACACACCGACAACACACACACACACAACACACACACACACACCGACAACACACACACACACACAGCGACAACACACACACACAAACACACCGACAACACACACACACCGAACAACACACACACACACACACAAACCGACAACACACACACACACACACCGACAACACACACACACCGACAACACATACACACACACCGACAACACATAAACACACACACACCGACAACACACACACACACACACTGACAACACACACACATACACACCGACAACACACACACACACACACACACCGACAACACACACACACACCGACAACACACACACACACACCGACAACACACACACACACACACACACACCGACAACACACACACACACCGACAACACACACACACACACACCGACAACATACACACACACACACCGACAACACACACACACACCGACAACACACACACACACAACACACACACACACACACCGACAACACAAACACACACACACACACACCGACAACACACACACACACACACCGACAACACACACACACACACACCGACAACACACACACACACCGACAACACACACACACACAACACACACACACACACACCGACAACACAAACACACACACACACACACCGACAACACACACACACACACACACACCGACAACACACACACACACACACACCGACAACACACACACACACACCGACAACACACACACACACAACACACACACACACACCGACAACACACACACACACACACCGACCACACACACACACAAACACACCGAGAACACACACACACACACCGACAACACACACACACACAACACACACACACACACCGACAACACACACACACACACACCGACCACACACACACACAAACACACCGACAACACACACACACACACCGACAACACACACACACACACCGACAACACACACACACACACACAGACAACACACACACACACACACACCGACAACACAAACACACACACACACACCGACAACACACACACACACACACACACCGACAACACACACACACACACACACCGACAACAAACACACACCGACAACACACACACACACAACACACACACACCGACAACACACACACACACACACCGACCACACACACACACAAACACACCGACAACACACACACACACACAACGACAACACACACACACACACCGACAACACACACACACACACACCGACAACACACAAACACACACACACACACACACACACAAACACCAGCAACACACACACACACCAGCAACACACACACACATACCGACAACACACACACACACACACCGACAACACACACACACACACACCGACAACACACACACACACACACACCGACAACACACACACACACACACACTGACAACACACACACACAGACAACACACACACACACACCGACAACACACACACTCACACCGACAACACAGACACACACACACACCGACAACACACACACACACACACCGATACACACACACACACACTGACAACACACACACACACACACCGACAACACACACACACACACACCGACAACACACACACACACACTGACAACACACACACACACACACCGACAACACACACACACACACACACACCGACAACACACACACACCGACAACACAAACACACACACACACACCGACAACACACACACACACACACACACCGACAACGACACACACACACAACACACACACACACACCGACAATACACACACACACACACCGACAACACACACACACACAACACACACACACCGACAACACACACACACACACACACACACACACCGACAACACACACACACACTTTGACAACACACACACACACACACACACCGACAACACACACACACACACACCGACAACACACACACACACACCGACAACACACACACACACACACCGACAACACACACACACACACGACACACACACACACACACCGACAACACACACACACACACACACACACACACACACACCGACAACACACACACACACACACACACCGACAACACACACACACACACACACACACACAACACACACACACACACCGACAACACACACACACACACACACCGACACACACACACACACACACACCGACAACACACACACACACACACCGACAACACACACACACCACACCGACACACACACACACACACACGACAACACACACACACACACACCACACACACACACACACACACACACACACACCGACAACACACACACACACACACCGACAACACACACAAACACACACCGACAACACACACACACACACACACCGACAACACACACACACACACACCGACAACACACACACACACACCGACAACACACACACACACACACACACACACACACACACACACACACCGACAACACACACACACACACACCGACAACACACACACACACACCGACAACACACACACACACACACCACCACAACACACACACAAACACACCGACAACACACACACACACACCGACAACACACACACACACACCCCGACAACACACACACACACACACCGACAACACACACACACACACCGACAACACACACACACACACACACACCACACACACACCGACAACACACACACACACACCGACAACACACACACACACAAACACCAGCAACACACACACACATACCGACAACACACACACACACACACCGACAACACACACACACACACACCGACAACACACACACACACACACACACACCGACAACACATACACACACACACCGACAACACACACACACACACCAACAACACACACACACACAACACACACACACACACACCGACAACACACACACACACACACAGCGACAACACACACACACAAACACACCGACAACACACACACACCGACAACACACACACACACACACACACCGACAACACACACACACACACACACCACAACACACACACACCGACAACACACACACACACACACCGACAACACAACACACACACACACCGACAACACACACACACACACACCGACAACACACACACACACACACCGACAACACACACACACACACACACACCGACAACACACACACACACACACCGACAACACACACACACACACGACACACACACACACACACACCGACAACACACACACACACACACACACACACACACACACACCGACAACACACACACACACCGACAACACACACACACACACACACACACACACGACACACACACACACACACACACACACACCGACAACACACACACACACACACCGACAACACACACACACACACACCGACAACACACACACACACACACACACACACACACACAACACACACACACACACACCGACACACACACACACACACACACCGACACACACACACACACACACCGACACACACACACACACACAACACACACACACACCGACAACACACACACACACACACCGACCACACACACACACACACACCGACAACACACACACACACCCGACACACACACACACACCGACAACACACACACACACACACCGACAACACACACACACACACACACCGACAACACACACACACACACACCGACAACACACACACACACACACACCGACAACACACACACACACACACACCGACAACACACACACACACAACGACACACACACACACACCACAACACACACACACACACCGACAACACACACACACACACACCGACACACACACACACACACACCGACAACACACACACACACACCGACAACACACACACACACACCGACACACACACACACACACCGACAACACACACACACACACCGACAACACACACACACACAAACACCAGCAACACACACACACACCGACAACACACACACACACACCGACAACACACACACACACACACCGACAACACACACACACACACACCGACAACACACACACACACACACACCGACAACACACACACACACACACACACACACACACCGACAACACACACACACACACACACCGACAACACACACACACACACACCGACAACACACACACACACACACCGACAACACACACACACACACACGACAACACACACACACACCGACACACACACACACAACACACCGACAACACACACACACACACCGACAACACACACACACACACCCCGACAACACACACACACACACACCGACAACACACACACACACACCGACAACACACACACACACACACACACACACACACACCGACAACACACACACACACACCGACAACACACACACACACAAACACCAGCAACACACACACACATACCGACAACACACACACACACACACACCGACAACACACACACACACACACCGACAACACACACACACACACACACACACCGACAACACATACACACACACACACCGACAACACACACACACACACCGACAACACACACACACACACACACACACACACACACACCGACAACACACACACACACACACCGACAACACACACACACACACACACACCGACAACACACACACACACACACCGACAACACACACACACCGACAACACACACACACACACCGACAACACACACACACACACACCGACACACACACACACACACACACACCGACAACACACACACACACACACCGACACACACACACACACACACACACACCGACAACACACACACACACACCGACAACACACACACACACACCGACAACACACACACACACACACCGACAACACACACACACACACACACCGACAACACACACACACACCGACAACACACACACACACACACACAGACACACACACACACACACCGACAACACACACACACACACACCGACAACACACACACACACACCGACAACACACACACACACACCGACAACACACACACACACACACCACAACACACACACACCGACAACACACACACACACACACCGACAACACACACACACACACCGACAACACACACACACACACACACACACACACACACACACACACACACACACCGACAACACACACACACACACACCGACCACACACACACACACACACACCGACAACACACACACACACACCGACAACACACACACACACAACACACACACACACACACCGACAACACAACACACACACACACACACACCGACAACACACACACACACACACACACCGACAACACACACACACACACACACACACCGACAACAAACACACACACCGACAACACACACACACACAACACACACACACACACCGACAACACACACACACACACACCGACAACACACACACACACACACAACACACACACACACACACACACCGACAACACACACACACACCGACAACACAAACACACACACACCGACAACACACACACACACACACCGACAACACACACACATACACACCGACAACACACACACACACACCACACACACACACACACACCGACAACACACACACACACACCGACAACACACACACACACACACACACCACACCGACACACACACACACACCGACAACACACACACACACACACCGACAACACACACACACACACACCGACCACAACACACACGACACACACACACACACACACACACCGACAACACACACACACACACCGACAACACACACACACACACACACACACACACACACACACACACGACACACACACACACACCGACAACACACACACACACACACACACACACACACCGACAACACACACACACACACACCGACCACACACACACACAAACACACCGAGAACACACACACACACACCGACAACACACACACACACACCGACACACACACACACACACCGACAACACACACACACACACACCGACAACACACACACACACACACCGACACACACACACACACACACCGACAACACACACACACACACACACACACACACACACCGACAACACACACACACACACCGACAACACACACACACACACACCGCAACACACACACACACCGACAACACACACACACACACACACACACACACACGACACACAACACACACACACACACACCGACAACACACACACACACCGACAACACACACACACACACCACCGACAACACACACACACACACACCGACAACACACACACACCACACCACACACACACACACACACACACCACACACACACACACACCGACAACACACACACACACCACACACACACACACACACACCGACAACACACACACACACACACCGACAACACACACACACACACACACGACAACACACACACACACACCACACACACACACCGACAACACACACACACACACCGACAACACACACACACACACACCGACAACACACACACACACACACCGACAACACACACACACACACGACACACACACACACACGACAACACACACACACACACACCACAACACAACACACACACACACCGACAACACACACACACACACACACACACACACACACACACACACACACACACACCGACAACACACACACACACACACCGACAACACACACACACACACACCGACAACACACACACACACCGACAACACACACACACACACACACACACACACACACACCGACAACACAAACACACACACACACACACCGACAACACACACACACACACACACACCGACAACACACACACACACACACCGACAACACACACACACACACCGACAACCACACACACACACACCACCACCACACACACACACCGACAACACACACACACACACACCGACAACACACACACACACAAACACCGAGCAACACACACACACACACCGACAACACACACACACACACACACACACACACACAACCGACAACACACACACACACACACCGACAACACACACACACACACACCGACAACACACACACACACACCGACAACACACACACACACACACCGACAACACACACACACACACACCGACAACACACACACACACACACACCGACAACACACACACACACACACACCGACAACACACACACACACACACACCGACAACACACACACACACACACACACACCGACAACACACACACACACACCGACAACACACACACACACACACCGACAACACACACACACACAAACACCAGCAACACACACACACACTGACAACACACACACACACACACCGACAACACACACACACACACCGACAACACACACACACACACACACACCGACAACACACACACACACACACACCGACAACACACACACACACACACACACTGACAACACACACACACACACACACACCGACAACACACACACACACACACCGACAACACACACACACACACCGACAACACACACACACACACACAAACACCGAGAACACACACACCGACAACACACACACACACCGACAACACACACACACACAACACACACACACACACCGACAACACACACACACACACACCGACAAAACACACACGCACACACCGACAACACACACACACACACACCGACAACACACCCACAACACACACACACACACACCGACAACACACACACACCGACAACACACACACACACACCGACAACACACACACACACACACCGACAACACACACACACACACACACACCGACAACACACACACACACCGATAACACACACACACCGACAACACACACACACACACACACACCGACAACACACACACACCGACAACACACACACACACACCGACAACACACACACACACACACCGACAACACACACACACACACACACCGACAACACACACACACACGACACACACACACCGACACACACACACACACACACCGACAACACACACACACACACACACCGACAACACACACACACACACACCGACACACACACACACACACCGACAACACACACACACACACACACACACACACACACACCGACAACACACACACACACACACCGACAACACACACACACACACCGACAACACACACACACACACACACACACACACCGACAACACACACACACACACCGACAACACACACACACACACACCGACAACACACACACACACACACCGACAAAACACACACACACCGACAACACACACACACACAACACACACACACACACACCTACAACACAAACACACACACACACCGACAACACACACACACACACACACACACCGACAACACACACACACACACACACCGACAACACACACACACACACCGACAACACACACACACACACACCGACAACACACACACACACCGACAACACACACACACACAACACACACACACACACACCGACAACACAAACACACACACACACACACCGACAACACACACACACACACACCGACAACACACACACACACACACACCGACAACACACACACACACACCGACAACACACACACACACAACACACACACACACACACCGACAACACACACACACACACCGACAACACACACACACACACCCCGACAACACACACACACACACACCGACAACACACACACACACACCGACAACACACACACACACACACACACACACACACACACCGACAACACACACACACACACCGACAACACACACACACACAAACACCAGCAACACACACACACATACCGACAACACACACACACACACACCGACAACACACACACACACACACCGACAACACACACACACACACACCGACAACACATACACACACACACCGACAACACACACACACACACACAACAACACACACACACACAACACACACACACACACACCGACAACACACACACACACAGCGACAACACACACACACAAACACACCGACAACACACACACACACCGACAACACACACACACACACACACACACCGACAACACACACACACACAAACACCAGCAACACACACACACACTGACAACACACACACACACACACCGACAACACACACACACACACCGACAACACACACACACACACACCGACAACACACACACACACACACACCGACAACACACACACACACACACACACACTGACAACACACACACACACACACCGACAACACACACACACACACCGACAACACACACACACACACCGACAACACACACACACACACACACACACCGAGAACACACACACCGACAACACACACACACACCGACAACACACACACACACAACACACACACACACACCGACAACACACACACACACACACCGACAAAACACACACGCACACACCGACAACACACACACACACACACCGACAACACACCCACAACACACACACACACACACCGACAACACACACACACCGACAACACACACACACACACCGACAACACACACACACACACACCGACAACACACACACACCGACAACACACACACACACCGATAACACACACACACCGACAACACACACACACACACACACACCGACAACACACACACACACCGACAACACACACACACACACCGACAACACACACACACACACACCGACAACACACACACACACACACACCGACAACACACACACACACCGACAACACACACGCACACACCGACAACACACACACACACACACACCGACAACACACACACACACACACCGACAACACACACACACACACAACACACACACACACACACCGACAACACACACACACACACACACACACACACACACACCGACAACACACACACACACACCGACAACACACACACACACACCGACAACACACACACACACACACCGACAACACACACACACACACCGACAACACACACACACACACACCGACAACACACACACACACCGACAAAACACACACACACCGACAACACACACACACACAACACACACACACACACACCTACAACACAAACACACACACACACCGACAACACACACACACACACACCCACACCGACAACACACACACACACACACACCGACAACACACACACACACACCGACAACACACACACACACAACACACACACACACACCGACAACACACACACACACCGACCACACACACACACAAACACACCGACAACACACACACACACACCGACAACACACACACACACACCCCGACAACACACACACACACACACCGACAACACACACACACACACCGACAACACACACACACACACACACACACACACACACCGACAACACACACACACACACCGACAACACACACACACACAAACACCAGCAACAGACACACACACATACCGACAACACATACACACACACACACCGACAACACACACACACACACACCGACAACACACACACACACACACACACACCGACAACACATACACACACACACACCGACAACACACACACACACACACAGCGACAACACACACACACAAACACACCGACAACACACACACACCGACAACACACACACACACACACAAACCGACAACACACACACACACACACCGACAACACACACACACCGACAACACACACACACACACCGACAACACATAAACACACACACACCGACAACACACACACACACACACTGACAACACACACACATACACACCGACAACACACACACACACACACACACCGACAACACACACACACACACCGACAACACACACACACACCGACAACACACACACACACACACCGACAACACACACACACACCGACAACACACACACACACAACACACACACACACACACCGACAACACAAACACACACACACACACACCGACAACACACACACACACACACACACCGACAACACACACACACACACCGACAACACACACACACACACCGACAACACACACACACACAACACACACACACACACCGACAACACACACACACACACACCGACCACACACACACACAAACACACCGAGAACACACACACACACACCGACAACACACACACACACAACACACACACACACACCGACAACACACACACACACACACCGACCACACACACACACAAACACACCGACAACACACACACACACACCGACAACACACACACACCGACAACACACACACACACACACCGACAACACACACACACACACACACCGACAACACAAACACACACACACACACCGACAACACACACACACACACACACACCGACAACAAAAACACACACACACACACACACACCGACAACAAACACACACCGACAACACACACACACACAACACACACACACCGACAACACACACACACACACACCGACCACACACACACACAAACACACCGACAACACACACACACACACCGACAACACACACACACACACCGACAACACACACACACACCGACAACACACAAACACACACACACACACACACACACAAACACCAGCAACACACACACACACCAGCAACACACACACACATACCGACAACACACACACACACACACCGACAACACACACACACACACACCGACAACACACACACACACACACACCGACAACACACACACACACACACACTGACAACACACACACACAGACAACACACACACACCGACAACACACACACACACACCGACAACACAGACACACACACACACCGACAACACACACACACACACCGACAACACACACACACACACACCGACAACACACACACACAAACTGGCAACACACACACACACACTCCGACAACACACACACACACACCGACAACACACACACACACACACACACACACCGACAACACACACACACACACCGACAACACACACACACACAAACACCAGCAACACACACACACATACCGACAACACACACACACACACACACCGACATCACACACACACACACACCGACAACACACACACACACACACACACACCGACAACACATACACACACACACACCGACAACACACACACACACACCGACAACACACACACACACAACACACACACACACACACACCGACAACACACACACACACACAGCGACAACACACACACACAAACACACCGACAACACACACACACACACACACCGACAACACACACACACCGACAACACACACACACACACCGACAACACACACACACACACACCGACAACACACACACACACCGATAACACACACACACCGACAACACACACACACACACACACACCGACAACACACACACACACCGACAACACACACACACACACCGACAACACACACACACACACACCGACAACACACACACACACACACACCGACAACACACACACACACCGACAACACACACACACACACCGACAACACACACACACACACACACCGACAACACACACACACACACACCGACAACACACACACACACACACAACACACACACACACACACCGACAACACACACACACACACACACACACACACACACACACACACCGACAACACACACACACACACCGACAACACACACACACACCGACAACACACACACACACACACACACACCGACAACACACACACACACACCGACAACACACACACACACACACCGACAACACACACACACACACACACCGACAAAACACACACACACCGACAACACACACACACACAACACACACACACACACACCGACAACACAAACACACACACACACACACCGACAACACACACACACACACACACACCGACAACACACACACACACACACACACACCGACAACACACACACACACACCGACAACACACACACACACAACACACACACACACACCGACAACACACACACACACACACCGACCACACACACACACAAACACACCGACAACACACACACACACACCGACAACACACACACACACACCCCGACAACACACACACACACACACCGACAACACACACACACACACCGACAACACACACACACACACACACACACACACACACACCGACAACACACACACACACACCGACAACACACACACAAACACCAGCAACACACACACACATACCGACAACACACACACACACACACACCGACAACACACACACACACACACCGACAACACACACACACACACACACACACACACACACACACCGACAACACACACACACACACCGACAACACACACACACACAACACACACACACACACACACCGACAACACACACACACACACAGCGACAACACACACACACAAACACACCGACAACACACACACACCGACAACACACACACACACACACAAACCGACAACACACACACACACACACACCGACAACACACACACACCGACAACACACTCACACACACTGACAACACATAAACACACACACACCGACAACACACACACACACACACTGACAACACACACATATACACACCGACAACACACACACACACACACACACCGACAACACACACACACACACCGACAACACACACACACACACCGACAACACACACACACACACACACACACACACACACCGACAACACACACACACACCGACAACACACACACACACACACCGACAACACACACACACACACCGACAACACACACACACACACCGACAACACACACACACACAACACACACACACACACCGACAACACAAACACACACACACACACACCGACAACACACACAAACACACACACACACCGACAACACACACACACACACACACCGACAACACACACACACACACCAACAACACACACACACACAACACACACACACACACCGACAACACACACACACACCGACCACACACAAACACACCGAGAACACACACACACACACCGACAACACACACACACACAACACACACACACACACCGACAACACACACACACACACACCGACCACACACACACACAAACACACCGACAACACACACACACACCGACAACACACACACACACACACCGACAACACACACACACACACACCGACAACACACACACACACACACACCGACAACACAAACACACACACACACACCGACAACACACACACACACACACACACCGACAACACACACACACACACACACCGACAACACAAACACACACACACACACCGACAACAAACACACACCGACAACACACACACACACAACACACACACACCGACAACACACACACACACACACCGACCACACACACACACAAACACACCGACAACACACACACACACACCGACAACACATAAACACACACACACCGACAACACACACACACACCGACAACACACAAACACACACACACACACACACACACAAACACCAGCAACACACACACACACCAGCAACACACACACACATACCGACAACACACACACACACACACCGACAACACACACACACACACACCGACAACACACACACACACACACACCGACAACACACACACACACACACACACTGACAACACACACACACAGACAACACACACACACACACCGACAACACACACACACACACCGACAACACAGACACACACACACACCGACAACACACACACACACACACACCGATAACACACACACACACACTGACAACACACACACACACACCGACAACACACACACACACACCGACAACACACACACACACACTGACAACACACACACACACACTCCGACAACACACACACACACCGACAACACACACACACACACACACACACACCGACAACACACACACACACACACACACACCGACAACACACACACACACACCGACAACACACACACACACAACACACACACACACACCGACAACACACACACACACACACCGACCACACACACACACAAACACACCGACAACACACACACACACACCGACAACACACACACACACACCCCGACAACACACACACACACACACCGACAACACACACACACACACCGACAACACACACACACACACACACCACACCGACAACACACACACACACACCGACAACACACACACACACAAACACCAGCAACACACACACACATACCGACAACACACACACACACACACACCGACAACACACACACACACCGACAACACACACACACACACACACACACACACACACCGACAACACACACACACACACCGACAACACACACACACACAACACACACACACACACACACCGACAACACACACACACACACAGCGACAACACACACACACAAACACACCGACAACACACACACACCGACAACACACACACACACACACAAACCGACAACACACACACACACACACACCGACAACACACACACACCGACAACACACTCACACACACTGACAACACATAAACACACACACACCGACAACACACACACACACACACTGACAACACACACACATACACACCGACAACACACACACACACACACACACCGACAACACACACACACACACCGACAACACACACACACACACCGACAACACACACACACACACACACACACACCGACAACACACACACACACCGACAACACACACACACACACACCGACAACACACACACACACACACCGACAACACACACACACACCGACAACACACACACACACAACACACACACACACACCGACAACACAAACACACACACACACACACCGACAACACACACAAACACACACACACACCGACAACACACACACACACACACACCGACAACACACACACACACACCAACAACACACACACACACAACACACACACACCGACAACACACACACACACCGACCACACACAAACACACCGAGAACACACACACACACACCGACAACACACACACACACAACACACACACACACACCGACAACACACACACACACACACCGACCACACACACACACAAACACACCGACAACACACACACACACCGACCACACACAAACACACCGAGAACACACACACACACACCGACAACACACACACACACAACACACACACACACACCGACAACACACACACACACACACCGACCACACACACACACAAACACACCGACAACACACACACACACCGACAACACACACACACACACCGACAACACACACACACACACACCGACAACACACACACACACACACACCGACAACACAAACACACACACACACACCGACAACACACACACACACCGACAACACACACACACACACACACCGACAACACAAACACACACACACACACCGACAACAAACACACACCGACAACACACACACACACAACACACACACACCGACAACACACACACACACACACCGACCACACACACACACAAACACACCGACAACACACACACACACACCGACAACACATAAACACACACACACCGACAACACACACACACACCGACAACACACAAACACACACACACACACACACACACAAACACCAGCAACACACACACACACCAGCAACACACACACACATACCGACAACACACACACACACACACCGACAACACACACACACACACACCGACAACACACACACACACACACACCGACAACACACACACACACACACACTGACAACACACACACACAGACAACACACACACACACACCGACAACACACACACACACACCGACAACACAGACACACACACACACACCGACAACACACACACACACACACACCGATAACACACACACACACACTGACAACACACACACACACACCGACAACACACACACACACACCGACAACACACACACACACACTGACAACACACACACACACACTCCGACAACACACACACACACCGACAACACACACACACACACACACACACACCGACAACACACACACACACACCGACAACACACACACACACAAACACCAGCAACACACACACACCGACAACACACACACACACACACCGACAACACACACACACACACACACACACCGACAACACATACACACACACACACCGACAACACACACACACACACCGACAACACACACACACACAACACACACACACACACCGACAACACACACACACACACAGCGACAACACACACACACAAACACACCGACAACACACACACACCGACAACACACACACACACACACAAACCGACAACACACACACACACACACCGACAACACACACACACCGACAACACATACACACACACCGACAACACATAAACACACACACACCGACAACACACACACACACACACTGACAACACACACACATACACACCGACAACACACACACACACACACACACCGACAACACACACACACACCGACAACACACACACACACACCGACAACACACACACACACACACACACACACACCGACAACACACACACACACCGACAACACACACACACACACACCGACAACACACACACACACACACCGACAACACACACACACACCGACAACACACACACACACAACACACACACACACACACCGACAACACAAACACACACACACACACACCGACAACACACACACACACACACCGACAACACACACACACACACACCGACAACACACACACACACCGACAACACACACACACACAACACACACACACACACACCGACAACACAAACACACACACACACACACCGACAACACACACACACACACACACACCGACAACACACACACACACACACACCGACAACACACACACACACACCGACAACACACACACACACAACACACACACACACACCGACAACACACACACACACACACCGACCACACACACACACAAACACACCGAGAACACACACACACACACCGACAACACACACACACACAACACACACACACACACCGACAACACACACACACACACACCGACCACACACACACACAAACACACCGACAACACACACACACACACCGACAACACACACACACACACCGACAACACACACACACACACACAGACAACACACACACACACACACACCGACAACACAAACACACACACACACACCGACAACACACACACACACACACACACCGACAACACACACACACACACACACACACCGACAACAAACACACACCGACAACACACACACACACAACACACACACACCGACAACACACACACACACACACACCGACAACACAAACACACACACACACACCGACAACAAACACACACCGACAACACACACACACACAACACACACACACCGACAACACACACACACACACACCGACCACACACACACACAAACACACCGACAACACACACACACACACCGACAACACATAAACACACACACACCGACAACACACACACACACCGACAACACACAAACACACACACACACACACACACACAAACACCAGCAACACACACACACACCAGCAACACACACACACATACCGACAACACACACACACACACACCGACAACACACACACACACACACCGACAACACACACACACACACACACCGACAACACACACACACACACACACACTGACAACACACACACACAGACAACACACACACACACACCGACAACACACACACACACACCGACAACACAGACACACACACACACCGACAACACACACACACACACACACCGATAACACACACACACACACTGACAACACACACACACACACCGACAACACACACACACACACCGACAACACACACACACACACTGACAACACACACACACACACTCCGACAACACACACACACACCGACAACACACACACACACACACACACACACCGACAACACACACACACACACACACACACCGACAACACACACACACACACCGACAACACACACACACACAACACACACACACACACCGACAACACACACACACACACACCGACCACACACACACACAAACACACCGACAACACACACACACACACCGACAACACACACACACACACCCCGACAACACACACACACACACACCGACAACACACACACACACACCGACAACACACACACACACACACACACACACCGACAACACACACACACACACCGACAACACACACACACACAAACACCAGCAACACACACACACATACCGACAACACACACACACACACACACCGACAACACACACACACACCGACAACACACACACACACACACACACACACACACACCGACAACACACACACACACACCGACAACACACACACACACAACACACACACACACACACACCGACAACACACACACACACACAGCGACAACACACACACACAAACACACCGACAACACACACACACCGACAACACACACACACACACACAAACCGACAACACACACACACACACACACCGACAACACACACACACCGACAACACACTCACACACACTGACAACACATAAACACACACACACCGACAACACACACACACACACACTGACAACACACACACATACACACCGACAACACACACACACACACACACACCGACAACACACACACACACACCGACAACACACACACACACACCGACAACACACACACACACACACACACACACCGACAACACACACACACACCGACAACACACACACACACACACCGACAACACACACACACACACACCGACAACACACACACACACCGACAACACACACACACACAACACACACACACACACCGACAACACAAACACACACACACACACACCGACAACACACACAAACACACACACACACCGACAACACACACACACACACACACCGACAACACACACACACACACCAACAACACACACACACACAACACACACACACACACCGACAACACACACACACACCGACCACACACAAACACACCGAGAACACACACACACACACCGACAACACACACACACACACACACACACACACACCGACAACACACACACACACACACCGACCACACACACACACAAACACACCGACAACACACACACACACCGACCACACACAAACACACCGAGAACACACACACACACACCGACAACACACACACACACAACACACACACACACACCGACAACACACACACACACACACCGACCACACACACACACAAACACACCGACAACACACACACACACCGACAACACACACACACACACCGACAACACACACACACACACACCGACAACACACACACACACACACACCGACAACACAAACACACACACACACACCG
>NW_027675482.1:27500-42500 GCF_965601325.2 Salmo salar
CACAGACACACACACACACCGACAACACACACACACACACACCGATAACACACACACACACACTGACAACACACACACACACACCGACAACACACACACACACACACCGACAACACACACACACACACTGGCAACACACACACACACACTCCGACAACACACACACACACACCGACAACACACACACACACACACACACACACACCGACAACACACACACACACACCGACAACACACACACACACAAACACCAGCAACACACACACACATACCGACAACACACACACACACACACACCGACATCACACACACACACACACCGACAACACACACACACACACACACACACCGACAACACATACACACACACACACCGACAACACACACACACACACCGACAACACACACACACACAACACACACACACACACACACCGACAACACACACACACACACAGCGACAACACACACACACAAACACACCGACAACACACACACACACACACCGACAACACACACACACCGACAACACACACACACACACCGACAACACACACACACACACACCGACAACACACACACACACACACACACCGACAACACACACACACACCGATAACACACACACACCGACAACACACACACACACACACACCGACAACACACACACACACCGACAACACACACACACACACCGACAACACACACACACACACACCGACAACACACACACACACACACACCGACAACACACACACACACCGACAACACACACACACACACCGACAACACACACACACACACACCGACAACACACACACACACACACCGACAACACACACACACACACACAACACACACACACACACACCGACAACACACACACACACACACACACACACACACACACCGACAACACACACACACACACCGACAACACACACACACACACCGACAACACACACACACACACACACACACACCGACAACACACACACACACACACCGACAACACACACACACACACACCGACAACACACACACACACACACCGACAAAACACACACACACCGACAACACACACACACACAACACACACACACACACACCGACAACACAAACACACACACACACACACCGACAACACACACACACACACACACACACCGACAACACACACACACACACACACACACCGACAACACACACACACACACCGACAACACACACACACACAACACACACACACACACCGACAACACACACACACACACACCGACAACACACACACACACACACCGACCACACACACACACAAACACACCGACAACACACACACACACACCGACAACACACACACACACACCCCGACAACACACACACACACACACCGACAACACACACACACACACCGACAACACACACACACACACACACACACACACACACACCGACAACACACACACACACACCGACAACACACACACACACAAACACCAGCAACACACACACACATACCGACAACACACACACACACACACACCGACAACACACACACACACACACACACCGACAACACACACACACACACACACACACACACACACACACCGACAACACACACACACACACCGACAACACACACACACACAACACACACACACACACACACCGACAACACACACACACACACAGCGACAACACACACACACAAACACACCGACAACACACACACACCGACAACACACACACACACACACAAACCGACAACACACACACACACACACACCGACAACACACACACACACACACCGACCACACACACACACAAACACACCGACAACACACACACACACACCGACAACACACACACACACACCCCGACAACACACACACACACACACCGACAACACACACACACACACCGACAACACACACACACACACACACACACACACACACACACCGACAACACACACACACACACCGACAACACACACACACACAAACACCAGCAACACACACACACATACCGACAACACACACACACACACACACCGACAACACACACACACACACACACACCGACAACACACACACACACACACACACACACACACACACACCGACAACACACACACACACACCGACAACACACACACACACAACACACACACACACACACCGACAACACACACACACACACAGCGACAACACACACACACAAACACACCGACAACACACACACACCGACAACACACACACACACACACAAACCGACAACACACACACACACACACACCGACAACACACACACACCGACAACACACTCACACACACTGACAACACATAAACACACACACACCGACAACACACACACACACACACTGACAACACACACACATACACACCGACAACACACACACACACACACACACCGACAACACACACACACACACCGACAACACACACACACACACCGACAACACACACACACACACACACACACACACACACACACCGACAACACACACACACACCGACAACACACACACACACACACCGACAACACACACACACACACACCGACAACACACACACACACCGACAACACACACACACACAACACACACACACACACCGACAACACAAACACACACACACACACACCGACAACACACACAAACACACACACACACCGACAACACACACACACACACACACCGACAACACACACACACACACCAACAACACACACACACACAACACACACACACACACCGACAACACACACACACACCGACCACACACAAACACACCGAGAACACACACACACACACCGACAACACACACACACACAACACACACACACACACCGACAACACACACACACACACACCGACCACACACACACACAAACACACCGACAACACACACACACACCGACAACACACACACACACACACCGACAACACACACACACACACACCGACAACACACACACACACACACACCGACAACACAAACACACACACACACACCGACAACACACACACACACACACACACCGACAACACACACACACACACACACCGACAACACAAACACACACACACACACCGACAACAAACACACACCGACAACACACACACACACAACACACACACACCGACAACACACACACACACACACCGACCACACACACACACAAACACACCGACAACACACACACACACACCGACAACACATAAACACACACACACCGACAACACACACACACACCGACAACACACAAACACACACACACACACACACACACAAACACCAGCAACACACACACACACCAGCAACACACACACACATACCGACAACACACACACACACACACCGACAACACACACACACACACACCGACAACACACACACACACACACACCGACAACACACACACACACACACACTGACAACACACACACACAGACAACACACACACACACACCGACAACACACACACACACACCGACAACACAGACACACACACACACCGACAACACACACACACACACACACCGATAACACACACACACACACTGACAACACACACACACACACCGACAACACACACACACACACCGACAACACACACACACACACTGACAACACACACACACACACTCCGACAACACACACACACACCGACAACACACACACACACACACACACACACCGACAACACACACACACACACACACACCGACAACACACACACACACACCGACAACACACACACACACAACACACACACACACACCGACAACACACACACACACACACCGACCACACACACACACAAACACACCGACAACACACACACACACACCGACAACACACACACACACACCCCGACAACACACACACACACACACCGACAACACACACACACACACCGACAACACACACACACACACACACACACACACACACACCGACAACACACACACACACACCGACAACACACACACACACAAACACCAGCAACACACACACACATACCGACAACACACACACACACACACACCGACAACACACACACACACACACCGACAACACACACACACACACACACACACACACACACCGACAACACACACACACACACCGACAACACACACACACACAACACACACACACACACACACCGACAACACACACACACACACAGCGACAACACACACACACAAACACACCGACAACACACACACACCGACAACACACACACACACACAAACCGACAACACACACACACACACACACCGACAACACACACACACCGACAACACACTCACACACACTGACAACACATAAACACACACACACCGACAACACACACACACACACACTGACAACACACACACATACACACCGACAACACACACACACACACACACACCGACAACACACACACACACACCGACAACACACACACACACACCGACAACACACACACACACACACACACACACACCGACAACACACACACACACCGACAACACACACACACACACACCGACAACACACACACACACACACCGACAACACACACACACACCGACAACACACACACACACAACACACACACACACACCGACAACACAAACACACACACACACACACCGACAACACACACAAACACACACACACACCGACAACACACACACACACACACACCGACAACACACACACACACCAACAACACACACACACACAACACACACACACACACCGACAACACACACACACACCGACCACACACAAACACACCGAGAACACACACACACACACCGACAACACACACACACACAACACACACACACACACCGACAACACACACACACACACACCGACCACACACACACACAAACACACCGACAACACACACACACACCGACAACACACACACACACACCGACAACACACACACACACACACCGACAACACACACACACACACACACCGACAACACAAACACACACACACACACCGACAACACACACACACACACACACACCGACAACACACACACACACACACACCGACAACACAAACACACACACACACACCGACAACAAACACACACCGACAACACACACACACACAACACACACACACCGACAACACACACACACACACACCGACCACACACACACACAAACACACCGACAACACACACACACACACCGACAACACATAAACACACACACACCGACAACACACACACACACCGACAACACACAAACACACACACACACACACACACACAAACACCAGCAACACACACACACACCAGCAACACACACACACATACCGACAACACACACACACACACACCGACAACACACACACACACACACCGACAACACACACACACACACACACCGACAACACACACACACACACACACTGACAACACACACACACAGACAACACACACACACACACCGACAACACACACACACACACCGACAACACAGACACACACACACACCGACAACACACACACACACACACACCGATAACACACACACACACACTGACAACACACACACACACACCGACAACACACACACACACACCGACAACACACACACACACACTGACAACACACACACACACACTCCGACAACACACACACACACCGACAACACACACACACACACACACACACACACACACACCGACAACACACACACACACACCGACAACACACACACACACAAACACCAGCAACACACACACACATACCGACAACACACACACACACACACACCGACAACACACACACACACACACCGACAACACACACACACACACACACACACCGACAACACATACACACACACACACCGACAACACACACACACACACCGACAACACACACACACACTACACACACACACACACCGACAACACACACACACACACAGCGACAACACACACACACAAACACACCGACAACACACACACACCGACAACACACACACACACACACAAACCGACAACACACACACACACACACCGACAACACACACACACCGACAACACATACACACACACCGACAACACATAAACACACACACACCGACAACACACACACACACACACTGACAACACACACACATACACACCGACAACACACACACACAAACACACACCGACAACACACACACACACCGACAACACACACACACACACCGACAACACACACACACACACACACACACACACCGACAACACACACACACACCGACAACACACACACACACACACCGACAACACACACACACACACACCGACAACACACACACACACCGACAACACACACACACACAACACACACACACACACACCGACAACACAAACACACACACACACACACCGACAACACACACACACACACACCGACAACACACACACACACACACCGACAACACACACACACACCGACAACACACACACACACAACACACACACACACACACCGACAACACAAACACACACACACACACACCGACAACACACACACACACACACACACCGACAACACACACACACACACACACCGACAACACACACACACACACCGACAACACACACACACACAACACACACACACACACCGACAACACACACACACACACACCGACCACACACACACACAAACACACCGAGAACACACACACACACACCGACAACACACACACACACAACACACACACACACACCGACAACACACACACACACACACCGACCACACACACACACAAACACACCGACAACACACACACACACACCGACAACACACACACACACACCGACAACACACACACACACACACAGACAACACACACACACACACACACCGACAACACAAACACACACACACACACCGACAACACACACACACACACACACACCGACAACACACACACACACACACACACACCGACAACAAACACACACCGACAACACACACACACACAACACACACACACCGACAACACACACACACACACACCGACCACACACACACACAAACACACCGACAACACACACACACACACAACGACAACACACACACACACACCGACAACACACACACACACACACCGACAACACACAAACACACACACACACACACACACACAAACACCAGCAACACACACACACACCAGCAACACACACACACATACCGACAACACACACACACACACACCGACAACACACACACACACACACCGACAACACACACACACACACACACCGACAACACACACACACACACACACTGACAACACACACACACAGACAACACACACACACACACCGACAACACACACACTCACACCGACAACACAGACACACACACACACCGACAACACACACACACACACACCGATAACACACACACACACACTGACAACACACACACACACACACCGACAACACACACACACACACACCGACAACACACACACACACACCGACAACACACACACACACAACACACACACACACACACACCGACAACACACACACACACACAGCGACAACACACACACACAAACACACCGACAACACACACACACCGACAACACACACACACACACACAAACCGACAACACACACACACACACACACCGACAACACACACACACACACACCGACCACACACACACACAAACACACCGACAACACACACACACACACCGACAACACACACACACACACCCCGACAACACACACACACACACACCGACAACACACACACACACACCGACAACACACACACACACACACACACACACACACACACCGACAACACACACACACACACCGACAACACACACACACACAAACACCAGCAACACACACACACATACCGACAACACACACACACACACACACCGACACACACACACACACACACACACACCGACAACACACACACACACACACACACACACACACACACACCGACAACACACACACACACACCGACAACACACACACACACAACACACACACACACACACACCGACAACACACACACACACACAGCGACAACACACACACACAAACACACCGACAACACACACACACCGACAACACACACACACACACACAAACCGACAACACACACACACACACACACCGACAACACACACACACCGACAACACACTCACACACACTGACAACACATAAACACACACACACCGACAACACACACACACACACACTGACAACACACACACATACACACCGACAACACACACACACACACACACACCGACAACACACACACACACACCGACAACACACACACACACACCGACAACACACACACACACACACACACACACACACACACCGACAACACACACACACACCGACAACACACACACACACACACCGACAACACACACACACACACACCGACAACACACACACACACCGACAACACACACACACACAACACACACACACACACCGACAACACAAACACACACACACACACACCGACAACACACACAAACACACACACACACCGACAACACACACACACACACACACCGACAACACACACACACACACCAACAACACACACACACACAACACACACACACACACCGACAACACACACACACACCGACCACACACAAACACACCGAGAACACACACACACACACCGACAACACACACACACACAACACACACACACACACCGACAACACACACACACACACACCGACCACACACACACACAAACACACCGACAACACACACACACACCGACAACACACACACACACACACCGACAACACACACACACACACACCGACAACACACACACACACACACACCGACAACACAAACACACACACACACACCGACAACACACACACACACACACACACCGACAACACACACACACACACACACCGACAACACAAACACACACACACACACCGACAACAAACACACACCGACAACACACACACACACAACACACACACACCGACAACACACACACACACACACCGACCACACACACACACAAACACACCGACAACACACACACACACACCGACAACACATAAACACACACACACCGACAACACACACACACACCGACAACACACAAACACACACACACACACACACACACAAACACCAGCAACACACACACACACCAGCAACACACACACACATACCGACAACACACACACACACACACCGACAACACACACACACACACACCGACAACACACACACACACACACACCGACAACACACACACACACACACACTGACAACACACACACACAGACAACACACACACACACACCGACAACACACACACACACACCGACAACACAGACACACACACACACCGACAACACACACACACACACACACCGATAACACACACACACACACTGACAACACACACACACACACCGACAACACACACACACACACCGACAACACACACACACACACTGACAACACACACACACACACTCCGACAACACACACACACACCGACAACACACACACACACACACACACACACCGACAACACACACACACACACACACACACCGACAACACACACACACACACCGACAACACACACACACACAACACACACACACACACCGACAACACACACACACACACACCGACCACACACACACACAAACACACCGACAACACACACACACACACCGACAACACACACACACACACCCCGACAACACACACACACACACACCGACAACACACACACACACACCGACAACACACACACACACACACACACACACACACACACCGACAACACACACACACACACCGACAACACACACACACACAAACACCAGCAACACACACACACATACCGACAACACACACACACACACACACCGACAACACACACACACACACACCGACAACACACACACACACACACACACACACACACACCGACAACACACACACACACACCGACAACACACACACACACAACACACACACACACACACACCGACAACACACACACACACACAGCGACAACACACACACACAAACACACCGACAACACACACACACCGACAACACACACACACACACACAACCGACAACACACACACACACACACACCGACAACACACACACACCGACAACACACTCACACACACTGACAACACATAAACACACACACACCGACAACACACACACACACACACTGACAACACACACACATACACACCGACAACACACACACACACACACACACCGACAACACACACACACACACCGACAACACACACACACACACCGACAACACACACACCACACACACACACACACACACCGACAACACACACACACACCGACAACACACACACACACACACCGACAACACACACACACACACACCGACAACACACACACACACCGACAACACACACACACACAACACACACACACACACCGACAACACAAACACACACACACACACACCGACAACACACACAAACACACACACACACCGACAACACACACACACACACACACCGACAACACACACACACACCAACAACACACACACACACAACACACACACACACACCGACAACACACACACACACCGACCACACACAAACACACCGAGAACACACACACACACACCGACAACACACACACACACAACACACACACACACACCGACAACACACACACACACACACCGACCACACACACACACAAACACACCGACAACACACACACACACCGACAACACACACACACACACCGACAACACACACACACACACACCGACAACACACACACACACACACACCGACAACACAAACACACACACACACACCGACAACACACACACACACACACACACCGACAACACACACACACACACACACCGACAACACAAACACACACACACACACACCGACAACAAACACACACCGACAACACACACACACACAACACACACACACCGACAACACACACACACACACACCGACCACACACACACACAAACACACCGACAACACACACACACACACCGACAACACATAAACACACACACACCGACAACACACACACACACCGACAACACACAAACACACACACACACACACACACACAAACACCAGCAACACACACACACACCAGCAACACACACACACATACCGACAACACACACACACACACACCGACAACACACACACACACACACCGACAACACACACACACACACACACCGACAACACACACACACACACACACTGACAACACACACACACAGACAACACACACACACACACCGACAACACACACACACACACCGACAACACAGACACACACACACACCGACAACACACACACACACACACACCGATAACACACACACACACACTGACAACACACACACACACACCGACAACACACACACACACACCGACAACACACACACACACACTGACAACACACACACACACACTCCGACAACACACACACACACCGACAACACACACACACACACACACACACACACACACCGACAACACACACACACACACCGACAACACACACACACACAAACACCAGCAACACACACACACATACCGACAACACACACACACACACACACCGACAACACACACACACACACACCGACAACACACACACACACACACACACACCGACAACACATACACACACACACACCGACAACACACACACACACACCGACAACACACACACACACTACACACACACACACACCGACAACACACACACACACACAGCGACAACACACACACACAAACACACCGACAACACACACACACCGACAACACACACACACACACACAAACCGACAACACACACACACACACACCGACAACACACACACACCGACAACACATACACACACACCGACAACACATAAACACACACACACCGACAACACACACACACACACACTGACAACACACACACATACACACCGACAACACACACACACAAACACACACCGACAACACACACACACACCGACAACACACACACACACACCGACAACACACACACACACACACACACACACACCGACAACACACACACACACCGACAACACACACACACACACACCGACAACACACACACACACACACCGACAACACACACACACACCGACAACACACACACACACAACACACACACACACACACCGACAACACAAACACACACACACACACACCGACAACACACACACACACACACCGACAACACACACACACACACACCGACAACACACACACACACCGACAACACACACACACACAACACACACACACACACACCGACAACACAAACACACACACACACACACCGACAACACACACACACACACACACACCGACAACACACACACACACACACACCGACAACACACACACACACACCGACAACACACACACACACAACACACACACACACACCGACAACACACACACACACACACCGACCACACACACACACAAACACACCGAGAACACACACACACACACCGACAACACACACACACACAACACACACACACACACCGACAACACACACACACACACACCGACCACACACACACACAAACACACCGACAACACACACACACACACCGACAACACACACACACACACCGACAACACACACACACACACACAGACAACACACACACACACACACACCGACAACACAAACACACACACACACACCGACAACACACACACACACACACACACCGACAACACACACACACACACACACACACCGACAACAAACACACACCGACAACACACACACACACAACACACACACACCGACAACACACACACACACACACCGACCACACACACACACAAACACACCGACAACACACACACACACACAACGACAACACACACACACACACCGACAACACACACACACACACACCGACAACACACAAACACACACACACACACACACACACAAACACCAGCAACACACACACACACCAGCAACACACACACACATACCGACAACACACACACACACACACCGACAACACACACACACACACACCGACAACACACACACACACACACACCGACAACACACACACACACACACACTGACAACACACACACACAGACAACACACACACACACACCGACAACACACACACTCACACCGACAACACAGACACACACACACACCGACAACACACACACACACACACCGATAACACACACACACACACTGACAACACACACACACACACACCGACAACACACACACACACACACCGACAACACACACACACACACTGACAACACACACACACACACACCGACAACACACACACACACACACACACCGACAACACACACACACCGACAACACAAACACACACACACACACCGACAACACACACACACACACACACACCGACAACACACACACACACAACACACACACACACACCGACAATACACACACACACACACCGACAACACACACACACACACACACACCGACAACACACACACACACAACACACACACACACACCGACAATACACACACACACACACCGACAACACACACACACACAACACACACACACCGACAACACACACACACACACACACACACACCGACAACACACACACACACTTTGACAACACACACACACACACACACACAGACAACACACACACACACACCGACAACACATACACACACACACCGACAACACACACACACACACCGACAACACACACACACACACCGACAACACACACACACACACAACACACACACACACACCGACAACACACACACACACACACACACCGACAACACACACACACACACACACACACACACTGACAACACACAAACACACACACACACCGACAACACAGACACATACATACACACACCGACAACACACACACACACACACACCGACAACACAGACACACACACACACCGACAACACACACACACACACCGACAACACACACACACACAGACAACACACACACACACACACCCACACACACACACACACACACACACACACACACACCGACAACACACACACACACACACCGACAACACACACAAACACACACCGACAACACACACACACACACCGACAACACACACACACACACCGACAACACACACACACACACTGACAACACACAAACACACACCGACAACACACACACACACACACACCGACAACACACACACACACACCGACAACACACACACACACACCGACAACACACACACACACACCGACAACACACACACACACACACACACCGACTACACACACACACAGACACACACACCGACCACACACACACACACACACACCGACAACACACACACACACACACACTGACAACACACACACACAGACAACACACACACACACACCGACAACACACACACACACACACACACCGACAACACAGACACACACACACACAGACAACACACACACACACACAACACACACCGATAACACACACACACACTCTGACAACACACACACACACAACACACACACACACACACCGACAACACACACACACCGACAACACACACACACACACACCGACAACACACACACATACACACACACACACACACCGACAACACACACACACCGACAACACACACACACACCGACAACACACACAAACACACACAGACAACACACACACACACACACACCGACAACACACACACACACACACACCGACAACACACACACACCGACAACACACACACATACACACCGACAACACACACGCACCGCCAACACACACACACAAACACACCGACAACACA
>NW_027675482.1:55000-60000 GCF_965601325.2 Salmo salar
CACACACACCGACACACACACACACACACACACACACCGACTACACACACACACAGACACACACACCGACAACACACACACACACACACCGACAACACACACACACACACACACTGACAACACACACACACAGACAACACACACACACACACCGACAACACACACACACACACACACACACACCGACAACACAGACACACACACACACAGACAACACACACACACACACAACACACACCGATAACACACACACACACTCTGACAACACACACACACACAACACACACACACACACACCGACAACACACACACACCGACAACACACACACACACACACCGACAACACACACACATACACACACACACACACACCGACAACACACACACACCGACACACACACACACACACCGACAACACACACACACACACACCGACAACACACACACACACACACACCGACAACACACACACACACACACACCGACAACACACACACACCGACAACACACACACACACACACCGACAACACACACACAACACACCGACACACACACACACACACACACCGACAACACACACACACACACCGACAACACACACACACACACCGACAACACACACACACCGACAACACACACACACACACACACACCGACAACACACACACACACACCGACAACACACACACACACACACCGACAACACACACACACACACACACACACACACACACACACACACACACACACACACCGACAACACACACACACACACACACCGACAACACACACACACCGACACACACACACACACACACACACACACCGACAACACACACACACACACACCGACAACACACACACACACCGACAACACACACACACACACCGACAACACAAAACACACACACACCGACAACACACACACACACACACCGACAACACACACACATACACACCGACAACACACACACACACACACACACCGACAACACACACACACACACCGACAACACACACACACACACCGACAACACACACACACACACACGACAACACACACACACACAGACAACACACACACACACACACCGACAACACACACACACACACACCGACAACACACACACACACACACCGACAACACACACACACACAACACACACACACACACACACACCGACAACACAAACACACACACACACACACCGACAACACACACACACACACACACCGACAACACACACACACACACCGACAACACACACACACACACCGACAACACACACACACACAACACACACACACACACCGACAACACACACACACACACACCGACCACACACACACACACACACCGACAACACACACACACACAACACAACACACACACACCGACAACACACACACACACACACACCGACAACACACACACACACACCGACAACACACACACACACCGAAACACACACACACACACCGACAACACACACACACACACCGACAACACACACACACACACCGACAACACACACACACACACACCGACAACACACACGCACACAACACACACACACGACAACACACACACACACACACACCGACAACACACACACACACATCGACAACACACACACACACACACCGACACACACACACACACACCGACAACACACACACACACACCGACAACACAACACACACACACCGACAACACACACACACACACCGACAACACACACACACACACCGACAACACACACACACACACACACACACACACACACACCGACAACACACACACACACACCGACAACACACACACACACACGACACACACACACACACACACACACACACACACACACCGACAACACACACACACACACACCGACAACACACACACACACACACCGACAACACACACACAGAGACAACACACACACACACACCGACAACACACACACACACACACACACACACGACACACACCGACACACACACACACACACAACACACACACACACACAACACACACCGACAACACACACACACACACCGACAACACACACACACACACACACCGACACACACACACACACACCGACAACACACACGCACCGCCAACACACACACACACAAACACACCGACAACACACACACACACCGACAACACACACACACACACACCGGCAACACACACACACACACACACACACACACACACACACACACACCACACACACACACACACACACCGACAACACACACACACACACACCGACAACACACACGCACCGACAACACACACACACACACACACAAACCGACAACACACACACACACACACCGACAACACACACACACACCGACAACACACACACACACACCGACAACACATAAACACACACACACCGACAACACACACACACACACACTGACAACACACACACATACACACCGACAACACACACACACACACACACCGACAACACACACACACACACACACACACCGACACACACCGACAACACACACACACACACACCGACAACACACACACACACACACCGACAACACACACACACACACACACTGACAACACACACACACAGACAACACACACACACACACCGACAACACACACACACACACACACACACACCGACAACACAGACACACACACACACAGACAACACACACACACACACAACACACACCGATAACACACACACACACTCTGACAACACACACACACACAACACACACACACACACACCGACAACACACACACACCGACAACACACACACACACACACCGACAACACACACACATACACACACACACACACACCGACAACACACACACACCGACAACACACACACACACCGACAACACACACACACACACACCGACAACACACACACACACACACACCGACAACACACACACACACACACACCGACAACACACACACACCGACAACACACACACACACACACCGACAACACACACGCACCGCCAACACACACACACAAACACACCGACAACACACACACACACACACCGACAACACACACACACACACCGACAACACACACGCACCGCCAACACACACACACACAAACACACCGACAACACACACACACACCGACAACACACACACACACACACCGGCAACACACACACACACACACACACACACACACACACACACACACACACACACACGACAACACACACACACACACACACCGACACACACACACGCACCGACAACACACACACACACACACACAAACCGACAACACACACACACACACACCGACAACACACACACACACCGACAACACACACACACACACCGACAACACATAAACACACACACACCGACAACACACACACACACACACTGACAACACACACACATACACACCGACAACACCACACACACACACACACCGACAACACACACACACACACCGACAACACACACACACACACCGACAACACACACACACACACAACGACAACACACACACACACAGACAACACACACACACACACACCGACAACACACACACACACACACCGACAACACACACACACACCGACAACACACACACACACAACACACACACACACACACACCGACAACACAAACACACACACACACACACCGACAACACACACACACACACACACCGACAACACACACACACACACCGACAACACACACACACACACCGACAACACACACACACACAACACACACACACACACCGACAACACACACACACACACACCGACCACACACACACACAAACACACCGAGAACACACACACACACAACAAACACACACACACCGACAACACACACACACACACACACCGACAACACACACACACACACACACACACCGACACACACACACACACACACACACACACCGACAACACACACACACACACCGACAACACACACACACACACCGACAATACACACACACACACACCGACAACACACACGCACACAACACACACACACTGACAACACACACACACACACACACCGACAACACACACACACACTTTGACAACACACACACACACACACCGACAACACACACACACACCGACAACACACACACACACACCGACAACACATACACACACACACCGACAACACACACACACACACCGACAACACACACACACACACCGACAACACACACACACACACAACACACACACACACACCGACAACACACACACACACACCGACAACACACACACACACACACACACCGACTACACACACACACAGACACACACACCGACAACACACACACACACACACCGACAACACACACACACACACACTGACAACACACACACAGAGACAACACACACACACACACCGACAACACACACACACACACACACACACCGACAACACAGACACACACACACACAGACAACACACACACACACACAACACACACCGATAACACACACACACACACCGACAACACAGACACACACACACACCGACAACACACACACACACCGACAACACACACGCACCGCCAACACACACACACACAAACACACCGACAACACACACACACACCGACAACACACACACACACACACCGGCAACACACACACACACACACACACACACACACACACACACACCGACAACACACACACACACACCGACAACACACACACACACACACCGACAACACACACGCACCGACAACACACACACACACACACACAAACCGACAACACACACACACACACACCGACAACACACACACACACCGACAACACACACACACACACCGACAACACATAAACACACACACACCGACAACACACACACACACACACTGACAACACACACACATACACACCGACAACACACACACACACACACACCGACAACACACACACACACACCGACAACACACACACACACACCGACAA
>NW_027675482.1:62500-65000 GCF_965601325.2 Salmo salar
CACACACCGACAACACACACACACACACACACACACACACTGACAACACACAAACACACACACACACCGACAACACAGACACATACATACACACACCGACAACACACACACACACACACACCGACAACACAGACACACACACACACCGACAACACACACACACACACCGACAACACACACACACACAGACAACACACACACACACACACCCACACACACACACACACACACACACACACACACCGACAACACACACACACACACACCGACAACACACACAAACACACACCGACAACACACACACACACACACACCGACAACACACACACACACACCGACAACACACACACACACACTGACAACACACAAACACACACCGACAACACACACACACACACACACCGACAACACACACACACACACCGACAACACACACACACACACCGACAACACACACACACACACCGACAACACACACACACACACACACACCGACTACACACACACACAGACACACACACCGACAACACACACACACACACACCGACAACACACACACACACACACACACTGACAACACACACACACAGACAACACACACACACACACCGACAACACACACACACACACACACCGACAACACAGACACACACACACACAGACAACACACACACACACACAACACACACCGATAACACACACACACACTCTGACAACACACACACACACAACACACACACACACACACCGACAACACACACACACCGACAACACACACACACACACACCGACAACACACACACATACACACACACACACACACCGACAACACACACACACCGACAACACACACACACACCGACAACACACACACACACACACCGACAACACACACACACACACACACCGACAACACACACACACACACACACCGACAACACACACACACCGACAACACACACACACACACACCGACAACACACACGCACCGCCAACACACACACACAAACACACCGACAACACACACACACACACACCGACAACACACACACACACACCGACAACACACACGCACCGCCAACACACACACACACAAACACACCGACAACACACACACACACCGACAACACACACACACACACACCGGCAACACACACCACACACACACACACACACACACACACACACACACACACACACCGACAACACACACACACACACACACCGACAACACACACGCACCGACAACACACACACACACACACACAAACCGACAACACACACACACACACACCGACAACACACACACACACCGACAACACACACACACACACCGACAACACATAAACACACACACACCGACAACACACACACACACACACTGACAACACACACACATACACACCGACAACACACACACACACACACCGACAACACACACACACACACCGACAACACACACACACACACCGACAACACACACACACACACACCGACAACACACACACACACCGACAACACACACACACACACACACACACACACACACACCGACAACACAAACACACACACACACACACCGACAACACACACACACACACACACCGACAACACACACACACACACCGACAACACACACACACACACCGACAACACACACACACACAACACACACACACACACCGACAACACACACACACACACACCGACCACACACACACACAAACACACCGAGAACACACACACACACAACAAACACACACACACCGACAACACACACACACACACACACCGACAACACACACACACACACACACCGACAACACACACACACACACACACACACCGACAACACACACACACACACCGACAACACACACACACACACCGACAATACACACACACACACACCGACAACACACACGCACACAACACACACACACTGACAACACACACACACACACACACCGACAACACACACACACACTTTGACAACACACACACACACACACCGACAACACACACACACACCGACAACACACACACACACACCGACAACACATACACACACACACCGACAACACACACACACACACCGACAACACACACACACACACCGACAACACACACACACACACAACACACACACACACACCGACAACACACACACACACACCGACAACACACACACACACACACACACCGACTACACACACACACAGACACACACACCGACAACACACACACACACACACCGACAACACACACACACACACACTGACAACACACACACACAGACAACACACACACACACACCGACAACACACACACACACACACACACACCGACAACACAGACACACACACACACAGACAACACACACACACACACAACACACACCGATAACACACACACACACACTGACAACACACACACACACAACACACACACACACACACCGACAACACACACACACCGACAACACACACACAAACACACC
>NW_027675482.1:67500-77500 GCF_965601325.2 Salmo salar
ACACCGACAACACACACACACACACACCGACAACACACACACACACACCGACAACACACACACACACACCGACAACACACACACACACACACCGACAACACATAAACACACACACACCGACAACACACACACACACACACTGACAACACACACACATACACACCGACAACACACACACACACACCGACAACACACACACACACACCGACAACACACACACACACACCGACAACACACACACACACACACACACACACACCGACAACACACACACACACCGACAACACACACACACACACACACCGACAACACACACACACACACACCGACAACACACACACACACCGACAACACACACACACACAACACACACACACACACACCGACAACACAAACACACACACACACACCGACAACACACACACACACACACACACACACCGACAACACACACACACACACCGACAACACACACACACACACACCGACAACACACACGCACCGACAACACACACACACACACACACAAACCGACAACACACACACACACACACCGACAACACACACACACACCGACAACACACACACACACACCGACAACACATAAACACACACACACCGACAACACACACACACACACACTGACAACACACACACATACACACCGACAACACACACACACACACACAGACAACACACACACACACACAACACACACCGATAACACACACACACACACTGACAACACACACACACACACACACACACCGACAACACACACACACACACACCGACAACACACACACACACACCGACAACACACACACACACACCGACAACACACACACACACACACCGACAACACATAAACACACACACACCGACAACACACACACACACACACTGACAACACACACACATACACACCAACAACACACACACACACACCGACAACACACACACACACACCGACAACACACACACACACACACACACACCGGCAACACACACACACACACCGACAACACACACACACACACCGACAACACACACACACACACACACACCGACAACACACACACACACCGACAACACACACACACACACACACACACCGACAACACACACACACACACACACCGACAACACACACACACACACACACTGACAACACACACACACACACACAGACAACACACACACACCGACAACACACAAACACACACACACACCGACAACACACACACACACACACCGACAACACACACACACACAACACACACACACACACCGACAACAATCACACACACACACCGACAACACACACACACACACCGACAACACACACACACACACACCGACAACACACACACACACACACCGACAACACACACACACACACACCGACAACACACACACACACACACACACCGACAACACACACACACACCGACAACACACACACACACAACACACACACACACACAGACAACACACACACACACCAACAACACAAACACACACACCGACAACACACACACACACACCGACAACACACCGACAACACACACACACACCGACAACACACACACACCGACAACACACACACACACACACACCGACAACACACACACACACACACACCGACAACACACACACACACACACACACACCGACAACACACACACACACACACCGACAACACACACACACACACCGACAACACACACACACACACCGACAACACACACACACACACACCGACAACACATAAACACACACACACCGACAACACACACACACACACACTGACAACACACACACATACACACCGACAACACACACACACACACCGACAACACACACACACACACCGACAACACACACACACACACCGACAACACACACACACACACACACACACACACCGACAACACACACACACACCGACAACACACACACACACACACACCGACAACACACACACACACACACCGACAACACACACACACACCGACAACACACACACACACAACACACACACACACACACCGACAACACAAACACACACACACACACACCGACAACACACACACACACACACACACACACCGACAACACACACACACACACCGACAACACACACACACACACACCGACAACACACACGCACCGACAACACACACACACACACACACAAACCGACAACACACACACACACACACCGACAACACACACACACACCGACAACACACACACACACACCGACAACACATAAACACACACACACCGACAACACACACACACACACACTGACAACACACACACATACACACCGACAACACACACACACACACACAGACAACACACACACACACACAACACACACCGATAACACACACACACACACTGACAACACACACACACACACACACCGACAACACACACACACACACACCGACAACACACACACACACACCGACAACACACACACACACACCGACAACACACACACACACACACCGACAACACATAAACACACACACACCGACAACACACACACACACACACTGACAACACACACACATACACACCGACAACACACACACACACACCGACAACACACACACACACACCGACAACACACACACACACACCGACAACACACACACACACACACACACACACCGACAACACACACACACACCGACAACACACACACACACACACACCGACAACACACACACACACACACCGACAACACACACACACACCGACAACACACACACACACAACACACACACACACACACCGACAACACAAACACACACACACACACACACACCGACAACACACACACACACACACCGACAACACACACACACACACCGACAACACACACACACACACCGACAACACACACACACACACACCGACAACACATAAACACACACACACCGACAACACACACACACACACACTGACAACACACACACATACACACCGACAACACACACACACACACCGACAACACACACACACACACCGACAACACACACACACACACCGACAACACACACACACACACACACACACACACCGACAACACACACACACACCGACAACACACACACACACACACACCGACAACACACACACACACACACCGACAACACACACACACACCGACAACACACACACACACAACACACACACACACACACCGACAACACAAACACACACACACACACACACCGACAACACACACACACACACACACACACACCGACAACACACACACACACACCGACAACACACACACACACACACCGACAACACACACGCACCTACAACACACACACACACACACACAAACCGACAACACACACACACACACACCGACAACACACACACACACCGACAACACACACACACACACCGACAACACATAAACACACACACACCGACAACACACACACACACACACTGACAACACACACACATACACACCGACAACACACACACACACACACAGACAACACACACACACACACAACACACACCGATAACACACACACACACACTGACAACACACACACACACACACACACCGACAACACACACACACACACACCGACAACACACACACACACACCGACAACACACACACACACCGACAACACACACACACACACACCGACAACACATAAACACACACACACCGACAACACACACACACACACACTGACAACACACACACATACACACCGACAACACACACACACACACCGACAACACACACACACACACCGACAACACACACACACACACCGACAACACACACACACACACACACACACACACCGACAACACACACACACACCGACAACACACACACACACACACACCGACAACACACACACACACACACCGACAACACACACACACACCGACAACACACACACACACAACACACACACACACACACCGACAACACAAACACACACACACACACACACCGACAACAAACACACACACACACCGACAACACACACACACACACACCGACAACACACACGCACCGACAACACACACACACACACACACACAAACCGACAACACACACACACACACACCGACAACACACACACACACCGACAACACACACACACACACCGACAACACATAAACACACACACACCGACAACACACACACACACACTGACAACACACACACATACACACCGACAACACACACACACACACACAGACAACACACACACACACACAACACACACCGATAACACACACACACACACTGACAACACACACACACACAACACACACACACACACACCGACAACACACACACACCGACAACACACACACACACACACAACGACAACACACACACATACACACACACACACACACCGACAACACACACACACCGACAACACACACACACACCGACAACACACACACACACAAACCGACAACACACACACACACACACACCGACAACACACACACACACACACACCGACAACACACACACACCGACAACACACACGCACCGCCAACACACACACACAAACACACCGACAACACACACACACACACACCGACAACACACACACACACACCGACAACACACACGCACTCCAACACACACACACACAAACACACCGACAACACACACAATCACCGACAACACACACACACACACACCGGCAACACACACACACACACACACACACACACACACACACACACACACCGACAACACACACACACACACCGCACACACACACACACACACCGACAACACACACGCACCGACAACACACACACACACACACACAAACCGACAACACACACACACACACACCGACAACACACACACACACCGACAACACACACACACACACCGACAACACATAAACACACACACATCGACAACACACACACACACACACTGACAACACACACACATACACACCGACAACACACACACACACACACACACCGACAACACACACACACACACCGACAACACACACACACACACCGACAACACACACACACACACACACACACCGACAACACACACACACACAGACAACACACACACACACACACCGACAACACACACACACACACACCGACAACACACACACACACCGACAACACACACACACACAACACACACACACACACACACCGACAACACAAACACACACACACACACACCGACAACACACACACACACACACACCGACAACACACACACACACACCGACAACACACACACACACACCGACAACACACACACACACAACACACACACACACACCGACAACACACACACACACACACCGACCACACACACACACAAACACACCGAGAACACACACACACACACCGACAACACACACACACACAACAAACACACACACACCGACAACACACACACACACACACCGACCACACACACACACAAACACACCGACAACACACACACACACACCGACAACACACACACACACACACCGACAACACACACACACACACACACACACCGACAACACAAACACACACACACACACCGACAACACACACACACACACACACACCGACAACACACACACACACACACACACACCGACAACACACACACACACCAACACACACACACCGACAACACACACACACACACACACCGACCACACACACACACAAACACACCGACAACACACACACACACACCGACAACACACACACACACACCGACAACACACACACACACACACCGACAACACACACACACCGACAACACACACACACACACACACACACACACACACAAACACCAGCAACACACACACACATACCGACAACACACACACACACACACCGACAACACACACACACACACACCGACAACACACACACACACACACCGACAACACATACACACACACACACCGACAACACACACACACACACCGACAACACACACAAACACAACACACACACACACACACCGACAACACACACACACACACAGCGACAACACACACACACAAACACACCGACAACACACACACACACACCAACAACACACACACACACACACCGACAACACACACACACACACCGACAACACACACACACACACCACCGACAACACACACACACACACCGACAACACACACACACACACCGACAACACACACACACACACACACACACACACACACCGACAACACACACACACACCGACAACACACACACACACAACACACACACACACACCGACAAAACACACACGCACACACCGACAACACACACACACACACACACACACCGACAACACACACACACACAAACACCAGCAACACACACACACACACCGACAACACACACACACACACACACTGACAACACACACACACCGACAACACACACACACACACACACACCGACAACACACACACACACACACACACAACACACACACACCGACAACACACACACACACACACACCGACAACACACACACACACCGACAACACACACACACACAACACCGACAACACACACACACACACACACCGACAACACACACACACACACACACTGACAACACACACACACACACACACCGACAACACACACACATCGACAACACACACACACACACACACCGACAACACACACACACACACACCGACAACACACACACACACAACACACACACACACACCGACAACACACACACACACACACCGACAACACACACACACACACCGACACACACACACACACACACACCGACAACACACACACACACACACCGACAACACACACACACACACCGACAACACACACACACACACACCGACAACACACACACACACCGACAACACACACACACACAACACACACACACACATCGACAACACACACACACACACACCAACAACACACACACACACACCGACAACACACCGACAACACACACACACACCGACAACACACACACACCGACAACACACACACACACACACACCGACAACACACACACACACACACACCGACAACACACACACACACACACACACACCGACAACACACACACACACACACACACCGACAACACACACACACACCGACACACACACACACACACACCGACAACACACACATACACACACCGACAACACATAAACACACACACACCGACAACACACACACACACACACTGACAACACACACACATACACACCGACAACACACACACACACACCGACAACACACACACACACACCGACATCACACACACACACCGACAACACACACATACCGACAACACACACACACACACACCGACAACACACACACACACCGACAACACACACACACACCGACAACACACACACACACAACACACACACACACACACACCGACAACACAAACACACACACACACACACACCGACAACACACACACACACACACACCGACAACACACACACACACACACACTGACACACACCACACACACACCGACAACACACACACACACACACCGACAACACACACACACACACACCGACAACACACACACACCGACAACACACACACACACAAACACACACACCGACAACACACACACACACCGACAACACACACACACACAACACCGACAACAAACACACACACCGACAACACACACACACACAACACCGACATCACACACACACACACCGACAACTCACACACACACACCGACAACACACACACACACACACACTGACAACACACACACACACACACCGACAACACACACACACCGACAACACACAAACACACACACACACCGACAACACACACACACACACACCGACAACACACACACACACAACACACACACACACACCGACAACAATCACACACACACACCGACAACACACACACACACACCGACAACACACACACACACACACACCGACAACACACACACACACACACCGACAACACACACACACACACGACAACACACACACACACACACACACCGACAACACACACACACACCGACAACACACACACACACAACACACACACACACACCGACAACACACACACACACCAACAACACAAACACACACACCGACAACACACACACACACACCGACAACACACCGACAACACACACACACACCGACAACACACACACACCGACAACACACACACACACACACACCGACAACACACACACACACACACACCGACAACACACACACACACACACACACCGACAACACACACACACACACACCGACAACACACACACACACACCGACAACACACACACACACACCGACAACACACACACACACACACCGACAACACATAAACACACACACACCGACAACACACACACACACACACTGACAACACACACACATACACACCGACAACACACACACACACACCGACAACACACACACACACACCGACAACACACACACACACACCGACAACACACACACACACACACACACACACACACACCGACAACACACACACACACCGACAACACACACACACACACACCGACAACACACACACACACACCGACAACACACACACACACACACGACAACACACACACACACACACACACACACACACACACCGACAACACAAACACACACACACACACACACCGACAACACACACACACACACACACACACACCGACAACACACACACACACATCGACAACACACACACACACCGACAACACACACACACCGACAACACACACACACACACACACAAACCGACAACACACACACACACACACCGACAACACACACACACACCGACAACACACACACACACACCGACAACACATACACACACACACACCGACAACACACACACACACACACTGACAACACACACACACACACACCGACAACACACACACACACACACACACCGACAACACACACACACACACCGACAACACACACACACACACCGACAACACACACACACACACACACACACACACCGACAACACACACACACACCGACAACACACACACACACACACCGACAACACACACACACACACACCGACAACACACACACACACCGACAACACACACACACACACAACACACACACACACACACACCGACAACACAAACACACACAAACACACACCGACAACACACACACACACACACACACCGACAACACACACACACACACCGACAACACACACACACACACACCGACAACACACACACACACAACACACACACACACACCGACAACACACACACACACACACCGACCACACACACACACAAACACACCGAGAACACACACACACACACCGACAACACACACACACACAACAAACACACACACACCGACAACACACACACACACACACCGACCACACACACACACAAACACACCGACAACACACACACACACACCGACACACACACACACACACACACCGACAACACAAACACACACACACACACCGACAACACACACACACACAAACACACCGACAACACACACACACACACCGACAACACACACACACACACCGACAACACACACACACACACCGACAACACACACACACACACACCGACAACACACACACACACACACCGACAACACATACACACACACACACCGACAACACACACACACACACCGACAACACACACAAACACAACACACACACACACACACCGACAACACACACACACACACAGCGACAACACACACACACAAACACACCGACAACACACACACACACACCAACAACACACACACACACACACCGACAACACACACACACACACCGACAACACACACACACACACACACACACCGACAACACACACACACACACCGACAACACACACACACACACCGACAACACACACACACA
>NW_027675482.1:85000-122500 GCF_965601325.2 Salmo salar
CACACACACACACACCGACAACACACACACACACCGACAACACACACACACACACACCGACAACACACACACACACACACCGACAACACACACACACACCGACAACACACACACACACAACACACACACACACACACCGACAACACAAACACACACACACACACACACCGACAACACACACACACACACACACACACACACACCGACAACACACACACACACATCGACAACACACACACACACCGACAACACACACGCACCGACAACACACACACACACACACACAAACCGACAACACACACACACACACACCGACAACACACACACACACCGACAATACACACACACACACCGACAACACATAAACACACACACACCGACAACACACACACACACACACTGACAACACACACACATACACACCGACAACACACACACACACACACACACCGACAACACACACACACACACCGACAACACACACACACACACCGACAACACACACACACACACACACACACACACCGACAACACACACACACACCGACAACACACACACACACACACCGACAACACACACACACACACACCGACAACACACACACACACCGACAACACACACACACACACAACACACACACACACACACACCGACAACACAAACACACACAAACACACACCGACAACACACACACACACACACACACCGACAACACACACACACACACCGACAACACACACACACACACACCGACAACACACACACACACAACACACACACACACACCGACAACACACACACACACACACCGACCACACACACACACAAACACACCGAGAACACACACACACACACCGACAACACACACACACACAACAAACACACACACACCGACAACACACACACACACACACCGACCACACACACACACAAACACACCGACAACACACACACACACACCGACAACACACACACACACACACACACCGACAACACAAACACACACACACACACCGACAACACACACACACACAAACACACCGACAACACACACACACACACCGACAACACACACACGCACACCGACAACACACACACACACACCGACAACACACACACACACACACCGACAACACACACACACACACACCGACAACACATACACACACACACACCGACAACACACACACACACACCGACAACACACACAAACACAACACACACACACACACACCGACAACACACACACACACACAGCGACAACACACACACACAAACACACCGACAACACACACACACACACCAACAACACACACACACACACACCGACAACACACACACACACACCGACAACACACACACACACACACACACACCGACAACACACACACACACACCGACAACACACACACACACACCGACAACACACACACACACACACACACCCCGACAACACACACACACACACCGACAACACACACACACACACACACACACACACACCGACAACACACACACACACCGACAACACACACACACACAACACACACACACACACCGACAAAACACACACGCACACACCGACAACACACACACACACACACACACACCGACAACACACACACACACAAACACCAGCAACACACACACACACACCGACAACACACACACACACACCGACAACACATAAACACACACACACCGACAACACACACACACACACACTGACAACACACACACATACACACCGACAACACACACACACACACACACACCGACAACACACACACACACACCGACAACACACACACACACACCGACAACACACACACACACACACACACACACACCGACAACACACACACACACCGACAACACACACACACACACACCGACAACACACACACACACACACCGACAACACACACACACACCGACAACACACACACACACACAACACACACACACACACACACCGACAACACAAACACACACAAACACACACCGACAACACACACACACACACACCGACAACACACACACACACACCGACAACACACACACACACACACCGACAACACACACACACACAACACACACACACACACCGACAACACACACACACACACACCGACCACACACACACACAAACACACCGAGAACACACACACACACACCGACAACACACACACACACAACAAACACACACACACCGACAACACACACACACACACACCGACCACACACACACACAAACACACCGACAACACACACACACACACCGACAACACACACACACACACACACACCGACAACACAAACACACACACACACACCGACAACACACACACACACAAACACACCGACAACACACACACACACACCGACAACACACACACGCACACCGACAACACACACACACACACCGACAACACACACACACACACACACCGACAACACACACACACACACACCGACAACACACACACACACACCGACAACACACACACACACACACCGACAACACACACACACACCGACAACACACACACACACAACACACACACACACATCGACAACACACACACACACACACCAACAACACACACACACACACCGACAACACACCGACAACACACAAACACACCGACAACACACACACACCGACAACACACACACACACACACACCGACAACACACACACACACACACACCGACAACACACACACACACACACACACACCGACAACACACACACACACACACACACCGACAACACACACACACACCGACAACACACACACACACACACCGACAACACACACATACACACACCGACAACACATAAACACACACACACCGACAACACACACACACACACACTGACAACACACACACATACACACCGACAACACAAACACACACACCGACAACACACACACACACACCGACATCACACACACACACCGACAACACACACATACCGACAACACACACACACACACACCGACAACACACACACACACCGACAACACACACACACACCGACAACACACACACACACAACACACACACACACACACACCGACAACACAAACACACACACACACACACACCGACAACACACACACACACACACACCGACAACACACACACACACACACACTGACAACACACACACACACACACCGACAACACACACACACACACACCGACAACACACACACACACACACCGACAACACACACACACCGACAACACACACACACACAAACACACACACCGACAACACACACACACACCGACAACACACACACACACAACACCGACAACAAACACACACACCGACAACACACACACACACAACACCGACATCACACACACACACACCGACAACTCACACAAACACACCGACAACACACACACACACACACACTGACAACACACACACACACACACCGACAACACACACACACCGACAACACACAAACACACACACACACCGACAACACACACACACACACACCGACAACACACACACACACAACACACACACACACACCGACAACAATCACACACACACACCGACAACACACACACACACACCGACAACACACACACACACACACACCGACAACACACACACACACACACCGACAACACACACACACACACACCGACAACACACACACACACACACACACCGACAACACACACACACACCGACAACACACACACACACAACACACACACACACACCGACAACACACACACACACCAACAACACAAACACACACACCGACAACACACACACACACACCGACAACACACCGACAACACACACACACACCGACAACACACACACACCGACAACACACACACACACACACACCGACAACACACACACACACACACACCGACAACACACACACACACACACACACCGACAACACACACACACACACACCGACAACACACACACACACACCGACAACACACACACACACACCGACAACACACACACACACACACCGACAACACATAAACACACACACACCGACAACACACACACACACACACTGACAACACACACACATACACACCGACAACACACACACACACACCGACAACACACACACACACCGACAACACACACACACACACCGACAACACACACACACACACACACACACACACACACCGACAACACACACACACACCGACAACACACACACACACACACCGACAACACACACACACACACACCGACAACACACACACACACCGACAACACACACACACACAACACACACACACACACACCGACAACACAAACACACACACACACACACACCGACAACACACACACACACACACACACACACCGACAACACACACACACACATCGACAACACACACACACACCGACAACACACACGCACCGACAACACACACACACACACACACAAACCGACAACACACACACACACACACCGACAACACACACACACACCGACAATACACACACACACACCGACAACACATAAACACACACACACCGACAACACACACACACACACACTGACAACACACACACATACACACCGACAACACACACACACACACACACACCGACAACACACACACACACACCGACAACACACACACACACACCGACAACACACACACACACACACACACACACACCGACAACACACACACACACCGACAACACACACACACACACACCGACAACACACACACACACACACCGACAACACACACACACACCGACAACACACACACACACACAACACACACACACACACACACCGACAACACAAACACACACAAACACACACCGACAACACACACACACACACACACACCGACAACACACACACACACACCGACAACACACACACACACACACCGACAACACACACACACACAACACACACACACACACCGACAACACACACACACACACACCGACCACACACACACACAAACACACCGAGAACACACACACACACACCGACAACACACACACACACAACAAACACACACACACCGACAACACACACACACACACACCGACCACACACACACACAAACACACCGACAACACACACACACACACCGACAACACACACACACACACACACACACCGACAACACAAACACACACACACACACCGACAACACACACACACACAAACACACCGACAACACACACACACACACCGACAACACACACACGCACACCGACAACACACACACACACACCGACAACACACACACACACACACCGACAACACACACACACACACACCGACAACACATACACACACACACACCGACAACACACACACACACACCGACAACACACACAAACACAACACACACACACACACACCGACAACACACACACACACACAGCGACAACACACACACACAAACACACCGACAACACACACACACACACCAACAACACACACACACACACACCGACAACACACACACACACACCGACAACACACACACACACACACACACACCGACAACACACACACACACACCGACAACACACACACACACACCGACAACACACACACACACACACACACCCCGACAACACACACACACACACCGACAACACACACACACACACACACACACACACACCGACAACACACACACACACCGACAACACACACACACACAACACACACACACACACCGACAAAACACACACGCACACACCGACAACACACACACACACACACACACACCGACAACACACACACACACAAACACCAGCAACACACACACACACACCGACAACACACACACACACACCGACAACACATAAACACACACACACCGACAACACACACACACACACACTGACAACACACACACATACACACCGACAACACACACACACACACACACACCGACAACACACACACACACACCGACAACACACACACACACACCGACAACACACACACACACACACACACACACACCGACAACACACACACACACCGACAACACACACACACACACACCGACAACACACACACACACACACCGACAACACACACACACACCGACAACACACACACACACACAACACACACACACACACACACCGACAACACAAACACACACAAACACACACCGACAACACACACACACACACACCGACAACACACACACACACACCGACAACACACACACACACACACCGACAACACACACACACACAACACACACACACACACCGACAACACACACACACACACACCGACCACACACACACACAAACACACCGAGAACACACACACACACACCGACAACACACACACACACAACAAACACACACACACCGACAACACACACACACACACACCGACCACACACACACACAAACACACCGACAACACACACACACACACCGACAACACACACACACACACACACACCGACAACACAAACACACACACACACACCGACAACACACACACACACAAACACACCGACAACACACACACACACACCGACAACACACACACGCACACCGACAACACACACACACACACCGACAACACACACACACACACACCGACAACACACACACACACACACCGACAACACATACACACACACACACCGACAACACACACACACACACCGACAACACACACAAACACAACACACACACACACACACCGACAACACACACACACACACAGCGACAACACACACACACAAACACACCGACAACACACACACACACACCAACAACACACACACACACACACCGACAACACACACACACACACCGACAACACACACACACACACACACACACCGACAACACACACACACACACCGACAACACACACACACACACCGACAACACACACACACACACACACACCCCGACAACACACACACACACACCGACAACACACACACACACACACACACACACACCGACAACACACACACACACCGACAACACACACACACACAACACACACACACACACCGACAAAACACACACGCACACACCGACAACACACACACACACACACACACACCGACAACACACACACACACAAACACCAGCAACACACACACACACACCGACAACACACACACACACACACACTGACAACACACACACACCGACAACACACACACACACACACACACACCGACAACACACACACACACACACACACAACACACACACACCGACAACACACACACACACACACACACACACACCGACAACACACACACACACCGACAACACACACACACACAACACCGACAACACACACACACACACACACCGACAACACACACACACACACACACTGACAACACACACACACACACACACCGACAACACACACACACCGACAACACACACACACACACACACCGACAACACACACACACACAACACACACACACACACCGACAACACACACACACACACACCAACAACACACACACACACACCGACAACACACACACACACACCGACAACACACCGACAACACACACACACACCGACAACACACACACACCGACAACACACACACACACACCGACAACACACACACACACACACACCGACAACACACACACACACACACACACACCGACAACACACACACACACCGACAACACACACACACACACCGACAACACACACACACACACACACACCCCGACAACACACACACACACACCGACAACACACACACACACACACACACACACACACCGACAACACACACACACACCGACAACACACACACACACAACACACACACACACACCGACAAAACACACACGCACACACCGACAACACACACACACACACACACACACCGACAACACACACACACACAAACACCAGCAACACACACACACACACCGACAACACACACACACACACCGACAACACATAAACACACACACACCGACAACACACACACACACACACTGACAACACACACACATACACACCGACAACACACACACACACACACACACCGACAACACACACACACACACCGACAACACACACACACACACCGACAACACACACACACACACACACACACACACCGACAACACACACACACACCGACAACACACACACACACACACCGACAACACACACACACACACACCGACAACACACACACACACCGACAACACACACACACACACAACACACACACACACACACACCGACAACACTAACACACACAAACACACACCGACAACACACACACACACACACCGACAACACACACACACACACCGACAACACACACACACACACACCGACAACACACACACACACAACACACACACACACACCGACAACACACACACACACACACCGACCACACACACACACAAACACACCGAGAACACACACACACACACCGACAACACACACACACACAACAAACACACACACACCGACAACACACACACACACACACCGACCACACACACACACAAACACACCGACAACACACACACACACACCGACAACACACACACACACACACACACCGACAACACAAACACACACACACACACCGACAACACACACACACACAAACACACCGACAACACACACACACACACCGACAACACACACACGCACACCGACAACACACACACACACACCGACAACACACACACACACACACCGACAACACACACACACACACACCGACAACACATACACACACACACACCGACAACACACACACACACACCGACAACACACACAAACACAACACACACACACACACACCGACAACACACACACACACACAGCGACAACACACACACACAAACACACCGACAACACACACACACACACCAACAACACACACACACACACACCGACAACACACACACACACACCGACAACACACACACACACACACACACACCGACAACACACACACACACACCGACAACACACACACACACACCGACAACACACACACACACACACACACCCCGACAACACACACACACACACCGACAACACACACACACACACACACACACACCGACAACACACACACACACCGACAACACACACACACACAACACACACACACACACCGACAAAACACACACGCACACACCGACAACACACACACACACACACACACACCGACAACACACACACACACAAACACCAGCAACACACACACACACACCGACAACACACACACACACACACACTGACAACACACACACACCGACAACACACACACACACACACACACACACACCGACAACACACACACACACACACACACAACACACACACACCGACAACACACACACACACACACACACACACACCGACAACACACACACACACCGACAACACACACACACACAACACCGACAACACACACACACACACACACCGACAACACACACACACACACACACTGACAACACACACACACACACACACCGACAACACACACACACCGACAACACACACACACACACACACCGACAACACACACACACACAACACACACACACACACCGACAACACACACACACACACACCAACAACACACACACACACACCGACAACACACACACACACACCGACAACACACCGACAACACACACACACACCGACAACACACACACACCGACAACACACACACACACACCGACAACACACACACACACACACACCGACAACACACACACACACACACACACACCGACAACACACACACACACCGACAACACACACACACACACCGACAACACACACACACACACCGACAACACACACACACACACCGACAACACACACACACACACACCGACAACACATAAACACACACACACCGACAACACACACACACACACACTGACAACACACACACATACACACCGACAACACACACACACACACCGACAACACACACACACACACCGACATCACACACACACACCGACAACACACACATACCGACAACACACACACACACACACCGACAACACACACACACACCGACAACACACACACACACAAAACACACACACACACACACACCGACAACACAAACACACACACACACACACACCGACAACACACACACACACACACACCGACAACACACACACACACACACACTGACAACACACACACACCGACAACACACACACACACCGACAACACACACACACACACACCGACAACACACACACACCGACAACACACACACACACACACACACACCGACAACACACACACACACCGACAACACACACACACACACAACACCGACAACAAACACACACACCGACAACACACACACACACAACACCGACATCACACACACACACACCGACAACACACAAACACACACCGACAACACACACACACACACACACACTGACAACACACACACACACACACCGACAACACACACACACCGACAACACACACACACACACACACACCGACAACACACACACACACACACCGACAACACACACACACACAACACACACACACACACCGACAACAATCACACACACACACCGACAACACACACACACACACCAACAACACACACACACACACCGACCACACACACACACACCGACAACACACACACACACCGACAACACACACACACACACACACACCGACAACACACACACACACACACACACCGACAACACACACACACACACACCGACAACACACACACACACAACACACACACACACACCGACAACAATCACACACACACACCGACAACACACACACACACACCAACAACACACACACACACACACCGACCACACACACACACACCGACAACACACACACACACACACCGACAACACACACACACACACACACACAGACAACACACACACACACCGACAACACACACACACACAACACACACACACACACCGACAACACACACACACACCAACAACACACACACACACACCGACAACACACACACACACACCGACAACACACCGACAACACACACACACACACCGACAACACACACACACCGACAACACACACACACACACACACCGACAACACACACACACACACACACCGACAACACACACACACACACACACACCGACAACACACACACACACACACCGACAACACACACACACACACCGACAACACACACACACACACCGACAACACACACACACACACACCGACAACACATAAACACACACACACCGACAACACACACACACACACACTGACAACACACACACATACACACCGACAACACACACACACACACCGACAACACACACACACACACCGACAACACACACACACACACCGACAACACACACACACACACACACACACACACACCGACAACACACACACACACCGACAACACACACACACACACACCGACAACACACACACACACACACCGACAACACACACACACACCGACAACACACACACACACAACACACACACACACACACACCGACAACACAAACACACACACACACACACACCGACAACACACACACACACACACACACACACCGACAACACACACACACACACACACACACACACCGACAACAAACACACACACCGACAACACACACACACACAACACACACACACCGACAACACACACACACACCGACCACACACACACACAAACACACCGACAACACACACACACACACCGACAACACACACACACACACCGACAACACACACACACACACACCGACAACACACACACACACACCGACAACACACACACACACACACACACACACACACACCGACAACACACACACACCGACAACACACACACACACAAACACCAGCAACACACACACACATACCGACAACACACACACACACACACCGACAACACACACACACACACACCGACAACACACACACACACACACCGACAACACATACACACACACACCGACAACACACACACACCGACAACACACACACACACACACACACACACACACCGACAACACACACACACACACCGACAACACACACACACAGCGACAACACACACACACAAACACACCGACAACACACACACACACACCAACAACACACACACACACACCGACAACACACACACACACACCGACAACACACACACACACACACACACACACACACCGACAACACACACACACACACCGACAACACACACACACACACCGACAAAACACACACACACACACACACACACCGAAAACACACACACACACACACACACACACACACACCAACAACACACACACACACCGACAACACACACACACACAACACACACACACACACCGACAAAACACACACGCACACACCGACAACACAAACACACACACACACCGACAACACACCCACAACACACACACACACACACCGACAACACACACACACCGACAACACACACACACACACACACACACACCGACAACACACACACACACACACACCGACAACACACACACACACACACACCGACAACACACACACACACACCGACAACACACACACACACACACCGACAACACACACACACAACACACACACACCCACACACACACCGACAACACACACACACACACACACACCGACAACACACACACACACACACACACCGACAACACACACACACACACACCGACAACACACACACACACACACACCGACAACACACACACGCACACCGACAACACACATACACACCGACAACACACACACACACACCGACAACACACACACACACACACCGACAACACATAAACACACACACCGACAACACACACACACACTGACAACACACACACATACACACCGACAACACACACACACACACCGACAACACACACACACACACCGACAACACACACACACACACACACACACCGACAACACACACACACACACACACCGACAACACACACACTCACACACACACACCGACAACACACACACTCACACACACACACCGACAACACACACACACACAAAACACACACACACCGACAACACACACACACACACACCGACAAAACACACACGCACACACCGACAACACACCCACACACACACCGACAACACACCCACAACACTCACACACACACACACCGACAACACACACACACACCGACAACACACACACACACAACGACAACACACACACACACACACCGACAACACACACAAACACACACAAACCGACAACACACACACACACACACCGACAACACACACACACACCGACAACACACACACACACACACCGACAACACATAAACACACACACACCGACAACACACACACACACACACTGACAACACACACACATACACACCGACAACACACACACACACACACCGACAACACACACACACACACCGACAACACACACACACACACACCGACACACACACACACACACACACACACACACCGACAACACACACACACACATCGACAACACACACACACACCGACAACACACACACACACAACACACACACACACACTGACAAAACACACACGCACACACCGACAACACACACACACACAAACACCAGCAACACACACACACACACCGACAACACACACACACACACACTGACAACACACACACACCGACAACACACACACACACACACCGACAACACACACACACACACACCGACAACACACACACACACCGACAACACACACACACCGACAACACACACACACACACACACCGACAACACACACACACACACACACCGACAACACACACACACACACACACACCGACAACACACACACACACACACCGACAACACACACACACACACCGACAACACACACACACACACCGACAACACACACACACACACACCGACAACACATAAACACACACACACCGACAACACACACACACACACACTGACAACACACACACATACACACCGACAACACACACACACACACCGACAACACACACACACACACCGACAACACACACACACACACCGACAACACACACACACACACACACACACACACACACACCGACAACACACACACACACCGACAACACACACACACACACACCGACAACACACACACACACACACCGACAACACACACACACACCGACAACACACACACACACAACACACACACACACACACCGACAACACAAACACACACACACACACACACCGACAACACACACACACACACACACACACACCGACAACACACACACACACATCGACAACACACACACACACCGACAACACACACGCACCGACAACACACACACACACACACACAAACCGACAACACACACACACACACACCGACAACACACACACACACCGACAATACACACACACACACCGACAACACATAAACACACACACACCGACAACACACACACACACACACTGACAACACACACACATACACACCGACAACACACACACACACACACCGACAACACACACACACACACCGACAACACACACACACACACCGACAACACACACACACACACACACACACACACCGACAACACACACACACACCGACAACACACACACACACACACCGACAACACACACACACACACACCGACAACACACACACACACCGACAACACACACACACACAACACACACACACACACACACACCGACAACACAAACACACACAAACACACACCGACACACACACACACACACACACCGACAACACACACACACACACCGACAACACACACACACACACACCGACAACACACACACACACAACACACACACACACACCGACAACACACACACACACACACCGACCACACACACACACAAACACACCGAGAACACACACACACACACCGACAACACACACACACACAACAAACACACACACACCGACAACACACACACACACACACCGACCACACACACACACACAACACACCGACAACACACACACACACACCGACAACACACACACACACACCGACAACACACACACACACACACCGACAACACACACACACACACACACACCGACAACACAAACACACACACACACACCGACAACACACACACACACAAACACACCGACAACACACACACACACACCGACAACACACACACGCACACCGACAACACACACACACACACACCGACAACACACACACACACACACCGACAACACACACACACACACACCGACAACACATACACACACACACACCGACAACACACACACACACACCGACAACACACACAAACACAACACACACACACACACACCGACAACACACACACACACACAGCGACAACACACACACACAAACACACCGACAACACACACACACACACCAACAACACACACACACACACACACACCGACAACACACACACACACACCGACAACACACACACACACACACACACACCGACAACACACACACACACACCGACAACACACACACACACACCGACAACACACACACACACACACACACCCCGACAACACACACACACACACCGACAACACACACACACACACACACACACACACACCGACAACACACACACACACCGACAACACACACACACACAACACACACACACACACCGACAAAACACACACGCACACACCGACAACACACACACACACACACACACACCGACAACACACACACACACAAACACCAGCAACACACACACACACACCGACAACACACACACACACACACACTGACAACACACACACACCGACAACACACACACACACACACACACACCGACAACACACACACACACACACACACAACACACACACACCGACAACACACACACACACACACACACACACACCGACAACACACACACACACCGACAACACACACACACACAACACCGACAACACACACACACACACACACCGACAACACACACACACACACACACACTGACAACACACACACACACACACACCGACAACACACACACACCGACAACACACACACACACACACACCGACAACACACACACACACAACACACACACACACACCGACAACACACACACACACACACCAACACACACACACACACCGACAACACACACACACACACCGACAACACACCGACAACACACACACACACCGACAACACACACACACCGACAACACACACACACACACCGACAACACACACACACACACACACCGACAACACACACACACACACAGACACACCGACAACACACACACACACCGACAACACACACACACACACCGACAACACACACACACACACCGACAACACACACACACACACCGACAACACACACACACACACACCGACAACACATAAACACACACACACCGACAACACACACACACACACACTGACAACACACACACATACACACCGACAACACACACACACACACCGACAACACACACACACACACCGACATCACACACACACACCGACAACACACACATACCGACAACACACACACACACACACCGACAACACACACACACACCGACAACACACACACACACAAAACACACACACACACACACACCGACAACACACACACCACACACACACACCGACAACACACACACACACACACACCGACAACACACACACACACACACACACAACACACACACACCGACAACACACACACACACCGACAACACACACACACACACACCGACAACACACACACACCGACAACACACACACACACACACACACACACCGACAACACACACACACACCGACAACACACACACACACAACACCGACAACAAACACACACACCGACAACACACACACACACAAAACCGACATCACACACACACACACCGACAACACACAAACACACACCGACAACACACACACACACACACACACTGACAACACACACACACACACACCGACAACACACACACACCGACAACACACACACACACACACACACCGACAACACACACACACACACACCGACAACACACACACACACAACACACACACACACACCGACAACAATCACACACACACACCGACAACACACACACACACACCAACAACACACACACACACACCGACCACACACACACACACCGACAACACACACACACACCGACAACACACACACACACACACACACACCGACAACACACACACACACACACACACCGACAACACACACACACACACACCGACAACACACACACACACAACACACACACACACACCGACAACAATCACACACACACACCGACAACACACACACACACACCAACAACACACACACACACACACACCGACCACACACACACACACCGACAACACACACACACACACACCGACAACACACACACACACACACACACAGACAACACACACACACACCGACAACACACACACACACAACACACACACACACACCGACAACACACACACACACCAACAACACACACACACACACCGACAACACACACACACACACCGACAACACACCGACAACACACACACACACCGACAACACACACACACCGACAACACACACACACACACACACCGACAACACACACACACACACACCGACAACACACACACACACACACACCGACACACACACACACACACACACCGACAACACACACACACACACCGACAACACACACACACACACCGACAACACACACACACACACACCGACAACACACAAACACACACACACCGACAACACACACACACACACACCGACAACACACACACACACACACACACACACACACACACCGACAACACACACACACACACACGACACACACACACACACACACACCGACAACACACACACACACACACCGACAACACACACACACACCGACAACACACACACACACAACACACACACACACACACACCGACAACACACAACACACACCGACAACACACACACACACACACCGACACACACACACACACACACCGACAACACACACACACCGACACCACACACACACACACACACCGACAACACACACACACACACCGACAACACACACACACACACACACACACACACACGACAACACACACACACACACCGACAACACACACACACACACAACACACACACACACACACACACACACACACACACCGACAACACACACACACACCGACAACGACACACACACACACACACACCGACAACACACACACACACACACACACCGACAACACACACACACACACACCGACAACACACACACACACACACACACACACACACACCGACAACACACACACACACACCGACAACACACACACACACACAACAACACACACACACACACACACCGACACACACACACACACACCGACACACACACACACACACACACCGACAACACACACACACACACACACACAACACACACACACACACACCGACAACACACACACACACAACACACACACACACACCGACAACACACACACACACCAACAACACACACACACACACCGACAACACACACACACACACCGACAACACACCGACAACACACACACACACCGACAACACACACACACCGACCAACACACACACACACACACACCGACAACACACACACACACACACACCGACAACACACACACACACACACACCGACAACACACACACACACACACCGACAACACACACACACACACCGACAACACACACACACACACCGACAACACACACACACACACACGACACACACACACACACACACACACACACACACAACACACACACACACACACACACACACACACACACACACACACACACACACACCGACAACACACACACACACACACCGACACACACACACACACACACCGACAACACACACACACACCGACAACACACACACACACACACACACACACACACACACCGACAACACAACACACACACACACACACACCGACAACACACACACACACACACACACACACCGACAACACACACACACACACACACACACACACCGACAACAAACACACACACCGACAACACACACACACACACACACACACACCGACAACACACACACACACCGACCACACACACACACAAACACACCGACAACACACACACACACACCGACAACACACACACACACACCGACAACACACACACACACACACCGACAACACACACACACACACCGACAACACACACACACACACACACACACACACACACCGACAACACACACACACCGACAACACACACACACACAAACACCAGCAACACACACACACATACCGACAACACACACACACACACACCGACAACACACACACACACACACCGACAACACACACACACACACACCGACAACACATACACACACACACCGACAACACACACACACCGACAACACACACACACACACACACACACACACACCGACAACACACACACACACACCGACAACACACACACACAGCGACAACACACACACACAAACACACCGACAACACACACACACACACCAACAACACACACACACACACCGACAACACACACACACACACCGACAACACACACACACACACACACACACCGACAACACACACACACACACCGACAACACACACACACACACCGACAAAACACACACACACACACACACACACCGAAAACACACACACACACACACACACACACACACACCAACAACACACACACACACCGACAACACACACACACACAACACACACACACACACCGACAAAACACACACGCACACACCGACAACACAAACACACACACACACCGACAACACACCCACAACACACACACACACACACCGACAACACACACACACCGACAACACACACACACACACACACACACACCGACAACACACACACACACACACACCGATAACACACACACACCGACAACACACACACACACCACCGACAACACACACACACACACACACCGACAACACACACACACACACCGACAACACACACACACACACACCGACAACACACACACACAACACACACACACCCACACACACACCGACAACACACACACACACACACGACAACACACACACACACACACACACCGACAACACACACACACACACACCGACAACACACACACACACACACACCGACAACACACACACGCACACCGACAACACACATACACACCGACAACACACACACACACACCGACAACACACACACACACACACCGACAACACATAAACACACACACACCGACAACACACACACACACTGACAACACACACACATACACACCGACAACACACACACACACACACCGACAACACACACACACACACCGACAACACACACACACACACACACACACCGACAACACACACACACACACCGACAACACACACAAACACAACACACACACACACACACCGACAACACACACACACACACAGCGACAACACACACACACAAACACACCGACAACACACACACACACACCAACAACACACACACACACACACCGACAACACACACACACACACCGACAACACACACACACACACACACACACCGACAACACACACACACACACCGACAACACACACACACACACCGACAACACACACACACACACACACACCCCGACAACACACACACACACACCGACAACACACACACACACACACACACACACACACCGACAACACACACACACACCGACAACACACACACACACAACACACACACACACACCGACAAAACACACACGCACACACCGACAACACACACACACACACACACACACCGACAACACACACACACACAAACACCAGCAACACACACACACACACCGACAACACACACACACACACACACTGACAACACACACACACCGACAACACACACACACACACACACACACCGACAACACACACACACACACACACACAACACACACACACCGACAACACACACACACACACACACACACACACCGACAACACACACACACACCGACAACACACACACACACAACACCGACAACACACACACACACACACCGACAACACACACACACACACACACTGACAACACACACACACACACACACCGACAACACACACACACCGACAACACACACACACACACACACCGACAACACACACACACACAACACACACACACACACCGACAACACACACACACACACACCAACAACACACACACACACACCGACAACACACACACACACACCGACAACACACCGACAACACACACACACACCGACAACACACACACACCGACAACACACACACACACACCGACAACACACACACACACACACACCGACAACACACACACACACACACACACACCGACAACACACACACACACCGACAACACACACACACACACCGACAACACACACACACACACCGACAACACACACACACACACCGACAACACACACACACACACACCGACAACACATAAACACACACACACCGACAACACACACACACACACACTGACAACACACACACATACACACCGACAACACACACACACACACCGACAACACACACACACACACCGACATCACACACACACACCGACAACACACACATACCGACAACACACACACACACACACCGACAACACACACACACACCGACAACACACACACACACAAAACACACACACACACACACACCGACAACACAAACACACACACACACACACACCGACAACACACACACACACACACACCGACAACACACACACACACACACACTGACAACACACACACACCGACAACACACACACACACCGACAACACACACACACACACACCGACAACACACACACACCGACAACACACACACACACACACACACACCGACAACACACACACACACCGACAACACACACACACACAACACCGACAACAAACACACACACCGACAACACACACACACACAACACCGACATCACACACACACACACCGACAACACACAAACACACACCGACAACACACACATACACACACACACTGACAACACACACACACACACACCGACAACACACACACACCGACAACACACACACACACACACACACCGACAACACACACACACACACACCGACAACACACACACACACAACACACACACACACACCGACAACAATCACACACACACACCGACAACACACACACACACACACCAACAACACACACACACACACCGACCACACACACACACACCGACAACACACACACACACCGACAACACACACACACACACACACACCGACAACACACACACACACACACACACCGACAACACACACACACACACACCGACAACACACACACACACAACACACACACACACACCGACAACAATCACACACACACACCGACAACACACACACACACACCAACAACACACACACACACACACACCGACCACACACACACACACCGACAACACACACACACACACACCGACAACACACACACACACACACACACAGACAACACACACACACACCGACAACACACACACACACAACACACACACACACACCGACAACACACACACACACCAACAACACACACACACACACCGACAACACACACACACACACCGACAACACACCGACAACACACACACACACCGACAACACACACACACCGACAACACACACACACACACACACCGACAACACACACACACACACACACCGACAACACACACACACACACACACACCGACAACACACACACACCGACAACACACACACACACACCGACAACACACACACACACACCGACAACACACACACACACACACCGACAACACATAAACACACACACACCGACAACACACACACACACACACTGACAACACACACACATACACACCGACAACACACACACACACACCGACAACACACACACACACACCGACAACACACACACACACACCGACAACACACACACACACACACACACACACACCGACAACACACACACACACCGACAACACACACACACACACACCGACAACACACACACACACACACCGACAACACACACACACACCGACAACACACACACACACACACACCGACAACACAAACACACACACACACACACACCGACAACACACACACACACACACACACACACCGACAACACACACACACACACACACACACACACCGACAACAAACACACACACCGACAACACACACACACACAACACACACACACCGACAACACACACACACACCGACCACACACACACACAAACACACCGACAACACACACACACACACCGACAACACACACACACACACCGACAACACACACACACACACACCGACAACACACACACACACACCGACAACACACACACACACACACACACACACACACACCGACAACACACACACACCGACAACACACACACACACAAACACCAGCAACACACACACACATACCGACAACACACACACACACACACCGACAACACACACACACACACACCGACAACACACACACACACACACCGACAACACATACACACACACACCGACAACACACACACACCGACAACACACACACACACACACACACACACACCGACAACACACACACACACACCGACAACACACACACACAGCGACAACACACACACACAAACACACCGACAACACACACACACACACCAACAACACACACACACACACCGACAACACACACACACACACCGACAACACACACACACACACACACACACACACACCGACAACACACACACACACACCGACAACACACACACACACACCGACAAAACACACACACACACACACACACACCGAAAACACACACACACACACACACACACACACACACCAACAACACACACACACACCGACAACACACACACACACAACACACACACACACACCGACAAAACACACACGCACACACCGACAACACAAACACACACACACACCGACAACACACCCACAACACACACACACACACACCGACAACACACACACACCGACAACACACACACACACACACACACACACCGACAACACACACACACACACACACCGATAACACACACACACCGACAACACACACACACACACACACCGACAACACACACACACACACACACCGACAACACACACACACACACCGACAACACACACACACACACACCGACAACACACACACACAACACACACACACCCACACACACACCGACAACACACACACACACACACACCGACAACACACACACACACACACACACCGACAACACACACACACACACACCGACAACACACACACACACACACACCGACAACACACACACGCACACCGACAACACACATACACACCGACAACACACACACACACACCGACAACACACACACACACACACCGACAACACATAAACACACACACACCGACAACACACACACACACTGACAACACACACACATACACACCGACAACACACACACACACACCGACAACACACACACACACACCGACAACACACACACACACACACACACACCGACAACACACACACACACACACACCGACAACACACACACTCACACACACACACCGACAACACACACACTCACACACACACACCGACAACACACACACACACAAAACACACACACACCGACAACACACACACACACACACCGACAAAACACACACGCACACACCGACAACACACCCACACACACACCGACAACACACCCACAACACTCACATACACACACACCGACAACACACACACACACCGACAACACACACACACACAACGACAACACACACACACACCGACAACACACACAAACACACACAAACCGACAACACACACACACACACACCGACAACACACACACACACCGACAACACACACACACACACACCGACAACACATAAACACACACACACCGACAACACACACACACACACACTGACAACACACACACATACACACCGACAACACACACACACACACACCGACAACACACACACACACACCGACAACACACACACACACACACCGACAACACACACACACACACACACACACACACACCGACAACACACACACACATCGACAACACACACACACACCGACAACACACACACACACAACACACACACACACACTGACAAAACACACACGCACACACCGACAACACACACACACACACACACACACCGACAACACACACACACACAAACACCAGCAACACACACACACACACCGACAACACACACACACACACACTGACAACACACACACACCGACAACACACACACACACACACCGACAACACACACACACACACACCGACAACACACACACACCGACAACACACACACACACACACACACACACCGACAACACACACACACACCGACAACACACACACACACAACACCGACAACACACACACACACACCGACAACACACACACACACACCGACAACACACACACACACACACACACTGACAACACACACACACACACCGACAACACACACACACCGACAACACACACACACACACACACACCGACAACACACAAACACACACACCGACAACACACACACACACAACACACACACACACACCGACAACACACACACACACACACACCGACAACACACACACACACACCGACAACACACACACACACACCGACAACACACACACACACACACCGACAACACACACACACACCGAAAACACACACACACACAACACACACACACACACCGACAACACACACCAACAACACACACACACACACCGACAACACACCGACAACACACACACACACCGACAACACACACACACCGACAACACACACACACCGACAACACACACACACACACACCGACAACACACACACACACACACCGACAACACACACACACACACACACCGACAACACACACACACACACCGACAACACACACACACACACACCGACAACACATAAACACACACACACCGACAACACACACACACACACACTGACAACACACACACATACACACCGACAACACACACACACACACCGACAACACACACACACACACCGACAACACACACACACACCGACAACACACACACACACACACCGACAACACACACACACACACACCGACAACACACACACACACCGACAACACACACACACACAACACACACACACACACACCGACAACACAAATACACACACACACACACACCGACAACACACACACACACACACACACACACCGACAACACACACACACACACACACACCGACAACAAACACACACACCGACAACACACACACACACAACACACACACACCGACAACACACACACACACACACCGACCACACACACACACAAACACACCGACAACACACACACACACACCGACAACACACACACACCGACAACACACACACACAGTGACAACACACACACACAAACACACCGACAACACACACACACACACCAACAACACACACACACACACCGACAACACACACACACACACCGACAACACACACACACACACACACACACACCGACAACACACACACACACACCGACAACACACACACACACACCGACAAAACACACACACACACACACACACACACACCGACAACACACACACACACACACACACACACACACACCAACAACACACACACACACCGACAACACACACACACACAACACACACACACCGACAAAACACACACGCACACACCGACAACACAAACACACACACACACCGACAACACACCCACAACACACACACACACACACCGACAACACACACACACCGACAACACACACACACACACACACACACACCGACAACACACACACACACACACACCGATAACACACACACACCGACAACACACACACACACACCGACAACACACACACACCGACAACACACACACACACACACACCGACAACACACACACACACAACACACACACACACACCGACAACACACACACACACACACCAACAACACACACACACACACCGACAACACACACACACACACCGACAACACACCGACAACACACACACACACCGACAACACACACACACCGACAACACACACACACACACCGACAACACACACACACACACACACCGACAACACACACACACACACACACACACCGACAACACACACACACACCGACAACACACACACACACACCGACAACACACACACACACCGACAACACACACACACACACCGACAACACACACACACACACACCGACAACACATAAACACACACACACCGACAACACACACACACACACACTGACAACACACACACATACACACCGACAACACACACACACACCGACAACACACACACACACACCGACATCACACACACACACCGACAACACACACATACCGACAACACACACACACACACACCGACAACACACACACACACCGACAACACACACACACACAAAACACACACACACACACACACCGACAACACAAACACACACACACACACACACCGACAACACACACACACACACACACCGACAACACACACACACACACACACTGACAACACACACACACCGACAACACACACACACACCGACAACACACACACACACACACCGACAACACACACACACCGACAACACACACACACACACACACACACCGACAACACACACACACACCGACAACACACACACACACAACACCGACAACAAACACACACACCGACAACACACACACACACAACACCGACATCACACACACACACACCGACAACACACAAACACACACCGACAACACACACACACACACACACACTGACAACACACACACACACACACCGACAACACACACACACCGACAACACACACACACACACACACACCGACAACACACACACACACACACCGACAACACACACACACACAACACACACACACACACCGACAACAATCACACACACACACCGACAACACACACACACACACCAACAACACACACACACACACCGACCACACACACACACACCGACAACACACACACACACCGACAACACACACACACACACCACACCGACAACACACACACACACACACACACCGACAACACACACACACACACACCGACAACACACACACACACAACACACACACACACACCGACAACAATCACACACACACCGACAACACACACACACACACCGACAACACACACACACACACACACACACACACACCGACAACACACACACACACCGACAACACACACACACACACACCGACAACACACACACACACACACCGACAACACACACACACACCGACAACACACACACACACAACACACACACACACACACACCGACAACACAAACACACACACACACACACACCGACACACACACACACACACACACACACACCGACAACACACACACACACACACACACACACACCGACAACAAACACACACACCGACAACACACACACACACAACACACACACACCGACAACACACACACACACCGACAACACACACACACACACACACCGACAACACACACACACACACACACTGACAACACACACACACCGACAACACACACACACACCGACAACACACACACACACACACCGACAACACACACACACCGACAACACACACACACACACACACACACCGACAACACACACACACACCGACAACACACACACACACAACACCGACAACAAACACACACACCGACAACACACACACACACAACACCGACATCACACACACACACACCGACAACACACAAACACACACCGACAACACACACACACACACACACACTGACAACACACACACACACCGACAACACACACACACCGACAACACACACACACACACACACACCGACAACACACACACACACACACCGACAACACACACACACACAACACACACACACACACCGACAACAATCACACACACACACCGACAACACACACACACACACCAACAACACACACACACACACCGACCACACACACACACACCGACAACACACACACACACCGACAACACACACACACACACACACACCGACAACACACACACACACACACACACCGACAACACACACACACACACACCGACAACACACACACACACAACACACACACACACACCGACAACAATCACACACACACACCGACAACACACACACACACACCAACAACACACACACACACACACACCGACCACACACACACACACCGACAACACACACACACACACACCGACAACACACACACACACACACACACAGACAACACACACACACACCGACAACACACACACACACAACACACACACACACACCGACAACACACACACACACACACACACACACACACACACCAACAACACACACACACACCGACAACACACACACACACAACACACACACACCGACAAAACACATACGCACACACCGACAACACAAACACACACACACACCGACAACACACCCACAACACACACACACACACACCGACAACACACACACACCGACAACACACACACACACACACACACACACCGACAACACACACACACACACACACCGATAACACACACACACCGACAACACACACACACACACCGACAACACACACACACCGACAACACACACACACACACACACCGACAACACACACACACCGACAACACACACACACACACCGACAACACACACACACACACACACCGACAACACACACACACACACACACACACCGACAACACACACACACACCGACAACACACACACACACACCGACAACACACACACACACCGACAACACACACACACACACCGACAACACACACACACACACACCGACAACACATAAACACACACACACCGACAACACACACACACACACACTGACAACACACACACATACACACCGACAACACACACACACACACCGACAACACACACACACACACCGACATCACACACACACACCGACAACACACACATACCGACAACACACACACACACACACCGACAACACACACACACACCGACAACACACACACACACAAAACACACACACACACACACACCGACAACACAAACACACACACACACACACACCGACAACACACACACACACACACACCGACAACACACACACACACACACACTGACAACACACACACACCGACAACACACACACACACCGACAACACACACACACACACACCGACAACACACACACACCGACAACACACACACACACACACACACACCGACAACACACACACACACCGACAACACACACACACACAACACCGACAACAAACACACACACCGACAACACACACACACACAACACCGACATCACACACACACACACCGACAACACACAAACACACACCGACAACACACACACACACACACACTGACAACACACACACACACACACCGACAACACACACACACCGACAACACACACACACACACACACACCGACAACACACACACACACCGACAACACACACACACACAACACACACACACACACCGACAACAATCACACACACACACCGACAACACACACACACACACCAACAACACACACACACACACCGACCACACACACACACACCGACAACACACACACACACCGACAACACACACACACACACACACACCAACAACACACACACACACACACACACCGACAACACACACACACACACACCGACAACACACACACACACAACACACACACACACACCGACAACAATCACACACACACCGACAACACACACACACACACCGACAACACACACACACACACACACACACACACACCGACAACACACACACACACACACCGACAACACACACACATACACACCGACAACACACACACACACCGACAACACACACACACACAACACACACACACACACACACCGACAACACAAACACACACACACACACACACCGACAACACACACACACACACACACACACACCGACAACACACACACACACACACACACACACACCGACAACAAACACACACACCGACAACACACACACACACAACACACACACACCGACAACACACACACACACCGACAACACACACACACACACACACCGACAACACACACACACACACACACTGACAACACACACACACCGACAACACACACACACACCGACAACACACACACACACACACCGACAACACACACACACCGACAACACACACACACACACACACACACCGACAACACACACACACACCGACAACACACACACACACAACACCGACAACAAACACACACACCGACAACACACACACACACAACACCGACATCACACACACACACACCGACAACACACAAACACACACCGACAACACACACACACACACACACACTGACAACACACACACACACACACCGACAACACACACACACCGACAACACACACACACACACACACACCGACAACACACACACACACACACCGACAACACACACACACACAACACACACACACACACCGACAACAATCACACACACACACCGACAACACACACACACACACCAACAACACACACACACACACCGACCACACACACACACACCGACAACACACACACACACCGACAACACACACACACACACACACACCGACAACACACACACACACACACACACACACCGACAACACACACACACACACACACCGACAACACACACACACACAACACACACACACACACCGACAACAATCACACACACACACCGACAACACACACACACACACCAACAACACACACACACACACACACCGACCACACACACACACACCGACAACACACACACACACACACCGACAACACACACACACACACACACACAGACAACACACACACACACCGACAACACACACACACACAACACACACACACACACCGACAACACACACACACACCAACAACACACACACACACACCGACAACACACACACACACACCGACAACACACCGACAACACACACACACACCGACAACACACACACACCGACAACACACACACACACACACACCGACAACACACACACACACACACACCGACAACACACACACACACACACACACCGACAACACACACACACACACACCGACAACACACACACACACACCGACAACACACACACACACACCGACAACACACACACACACACACCGACAACACATAAACACACACACACCGACAACACACACACACACACACTGACAACACACACACATACACACCGACAACACACACACACACACCGACAACACACACACACACACCGACAACACACACACACACACCGACAACACACACACACACACACACACACACACACCGACAACACACACACACACCGACAACACACACACACACACACCGACAACACACACACACACACACCGACAACACACACACACACCGACAACACACACACACACAACACACACACACACACACACCGACAACACAAACACACACACACACACACACCGACAACACACACACACACACACACACACACCGACAACACACACACACACACACACACACACACCGACAACAAACACACACACCGACCACACACACACACAAACACACCGACAACACACACACACACACCGACAACACACACACACACACCGACAACACACACACACACACACCGACAACACACACACACACACCGACAACACACACACACACACACACACACACACACACCGACAACACACACACACCGACAACACACACACACACAAACACCAGCAACACACACTCACATACCGACAACACACACACACACACACCGACAACACACACACACACACACCGACAACACACACACACACACACCGACAACACATACACACACACACCGACAACACACACACACCGACAACACACACACACACACACACACACACACACCGACAACACACACACACACACCGACAACACACACACACAGCGACAACACACACACACAAACACACCGACAACACACACACACACACCAACAACACACACACACACACCGACAACACACACACACACACCGACAACACACACACACACACACACACACACACACCGACAACACACACACACACACCGACAACACACACACACACACCGACAAAACACACACACACACACACACACACCGAAACACACACACACACACACACACACACACACACACACCACCAACAACACACACACACACCGACAACACACACACACACAACACACACACACACACCGACAAAACACACACGCACACACCGACAACACAAACACACACACACACCGACAACACACCCACAACACACACACACACACACCGACAACACACACACACCGACAACACACACACACACACACACACACACCGACAACACACACACACACACACACCGATAACACACACACACCGACAACACACACACACACACACACCGACAACACACACACACACACACACCGACAACACACACACACACACCGACAACACACACACACACACACCGACAACACACACACACAACACACACACACCCACACACACACCGACAACACACACACACACACACACCGACAACACACACACACACACACACACCGACAACACACACACACACACACCGACAACACACACACACACACACACCGACAACACACACACGCACACCGACAACACACATACACACCGACAACACACACACAAACACCGACAACACACACACACACACACCGACAACACATAAACACACACACACCGACAACACACACACACACTGACAACACACACACATACACACCGACAACACACACACACACACCGACAACACACACACACACACCGACAACACACACACACACACACACACACCGACAACACACACACACACACACACCGACAACACACACACTCACACACACACACCGACAACACACACACTCACACACACACACCGACAACACACACACACACAAAACACACACACACCGACAACACACACACACACACACCGACAAAACACACACGCACACACCGACAACACACCCACACACACACCGACAACACACCCACAACACTCACACACACACACACCGACAACACACACACACACCGACAACACACACACACACAACGACAACACACACACACACCGACAACACACACAAACACACACAAACCGACAACACACACACACACACACCGACAACACACACACACACCGACAACACACACACACACACACCGACAACACATAAACACACACACACCGACAACACACACACACACACACACTGACAACACACACACATACACACCGACAACACACACACACACACACCGACAACACACACACACACACACCGACAACACACACACACACACACCGACAACACACACACACACACACACACACACACACCGACAACACACACACACATCGACAACACACACACACACCGACAACACACACACACACAACACACACACACACACTGACAAAACACACACGCACACACCGACAACACACACACACACACACACACACCGACAACACACACACACACAAACACCAGCAACACACACACACACACCGACAACACACACACACACACACTGACAACACACACACACCGACAACACACACACACACACACCGACAACACACACACACACACACCGACAACACACACACACCGACAACACACACACACACACACACACACACCGACAACACACACACACACCGACAACACACACACACACAACACCGACACACACACACACACACCGACAACACACACACACACACCGACAACACACACACACACACACACACTGACAACACACACACACACACCGACAACACACACACACCGACAACACACACACACACACACACACCGACAACACACAAACACACACACCGACAACACACACACACACAACACACACACACACACCGACAACACACACACACACACACACCGACAACACACACACACACACCGACAACACACACACACACACACACCGACAACACACACACACACACCGACAACACACACACACACACCGACAACACACACACACACACACCGACAACACACACACACACCGAAAACACACACACACACAACACACACACACACACCGACAACACACACCAACAACACACACACACACACCGACAACACACCGACAACACACACACACACCGACAACACACACACACCGACAACACACACACACCGACAACACACACACACACACACCGACAACACACACACACACACACCGACAACACACACACACACACACACCGACAACACACACACACACACCGACAACACACACACACACACACCGACAACACATAAACACACACACACCGACAACACACACACACACACACTGACAACACACACACATACACACCGACATCACACACACACACACCGACAACACACACACACACACCGACAACACACACACACACCGACAACACACACACACACACACCGACAACACACACACACACACACCGACAACACACACACACACCGACAACACACACACACACAACACACACACACACACACCGACAACACAAATACACACACACACACACACCGACAACACACACACACACACACACACACACCGACAACACACACACACACACACACACACACCGACAACACACACACACACAACACACACACACCGACAACACACACACACACACACCGACCACACACACACACAAACACACCGACAACACACACACACACACCGACAACACACACACACCGACAACACACACACACACACACACACACACCGACAACACACACACACACACACACCGATAACACACACACACCGACAACACACACACACACACACACCGACAACACACACACACACACACACCGACAACACACACACACACACCGACAACACACACACACACACACCGACAACACACACACACAACACACACACACCCACACACACACCGACAACACACACACACACACACACCGACAACACACACACACACACACACACCGACAACACACACACACACACACCGACAACACACACACACACACACACCGACAACACACACACGCACACCGACAACACACATACACACCGACAACACACACACAAACACCGACAACACACACACACACACACCGACAACACATAAACACACACACACCGACAACACACACACACACTGACAACACACACACATACACACCGACAACACACACACACACACCGACAACACACACACACACACCGACAACACACACACAAACACACACACACCGACAACACACACACACACACACACCGACAACACACACACTCACACACACACACCGACAACACACACACTCACACACACACACCGACAACACACACACACACAAAACACACACACACCGACAACACACACACACACACACCGACAAAACACACACGCACACACCGACAACACACCCACACACACACCGACAACACACCCACAACACTCACACACACACACACCGACAACACACACACACACCGACAACACACACACACACAACGACAACACACACACACACCGACAACACACACAAACACACACAAACCGACAACACACACACACACACACCGACAACACACACACACACCGACAACACACACACACACACACCGACAACACATAAACACACACACACCGACAACACACACACACACACACACTGACAACACACACACATACACACCGACAACACACACACACACACACCGACAACACACACACACACACACCGACAACACACACACACACACACCGACAACACACACACACACACACACACACACACACCGACAACACACACACACATCGACAACACACACACACACCGACAACACACACACACACAACACACACACACACACTGACAAAACACACACGCACACACCGACAACACACACACACACACACACACACCGACAACACA